>NC_133327.1:687517862-687666554 GCF_042186555.1 Aquarana catesbeiana | reverse complement strand
CTCAATCCTTGTTTGTAGGATAACCGCCCCCTGCCCCCACCAGCCCTATCAGTTAACACACTCGACTGAAGGTATCAGCCCTAAAGTAACACTTTAAACCAGCCATTCTCAACCAGGGTTCTGTGGAACCTTGGGGTTCCTCAAGAGGTTGCTAGGGGTTCCTTGAGCTGTGGCTAATAAACCACCTTTTTGATGATGCCTACAGAGTTCAAAGTTCAGCATCACAAAGCCAGCAGCATGACACCAAATATATTTTTAGCTGTCTTTAAGGGTGGCATTCTGAGCACCATTTTAAGGGGAACGTTCTTCCTATTGACCACCAGTAAAAGGGACATTGTTCTATTGACCCATGATGAATTATAAGGGTTCTTCAAGTCCTGAAAATTATTTTTGGGGGTTCCTCTAGGGTTAAAAGGTTGA
The DNA here is from genome assembly GCF_042186555.1 of Aquarana catesbeiana. Classification (NCBI taxonomy): domain Eukaryota; kingdom Metazoa; phylum Chordata; class Amphibia; order Anura; family Ranidae; genus Aquarana; species Aquarana catesbeiana. The sequence continues at coordinate 687,666,134 of NC_133327.1, read as the reverse complement.
GAAAGCCTGCTTTAGACATTAGACGTCTGGCTAGAGATGATACATTCCCGTGATATTGGGCAGCACATCAGTGGGCGGGATGCACTTTTTTTTCTTGGCTAAGAGGTAAAGTGGATGCTGTCTGATTATTATAAGCTGTGAAGGTGCCACGCGGAGCGAGGTGGGTAATTTTCCTCTTATCAGACACTTTCTACGGCATTAACATTTTCGCAGTACACTACAGCTGACATAATCCGATTTTCCTTCGTACATTGGGAGGAGTGACTGGCAAGCCGTGAGGACTTCCGAAAGATTTGCAAACCTCTCTGACCAGACCTTAAACCTGAGCGACCGCCGGACCATGCGTGGTGACCTTAATGAACCGGGAGCTCAGACATGGCGCGACGTGTTCTGCATGAAATTCTTCTCATATATCAGGCAAGACGTTTCTGTCTCTGGTCTTCAACTTAATTTTTTTTAAGACCTGTGATTCAGAAGAGACTAAATCACTAAAATATTTAACATTTTAGGGGTCCATGTATTTTTATACATTTAAATTTTTATATTTTATACACACTATATTGCCAAAAGTATTGGGACGCTTGCCTTCAAACGCACATGACCTTTAATGACATCCCAGTCTTAGTCCGTAGGGTTAAATATTGGGTTGGCCCACCCTTTGGAGCTATAACAGCTTCAACTCTTCTGGGAAGGCCGTCCATAAGGTTTAGGAGGGTGTCTATGGGAATGTTTGACCATTCTTCCAGAAGAGCATTTGTGAGGTCAGGCACTGATGTTGGATGAGAAGGCCTGGTGCGCAGGCCAGTAAAGTTCCTCCACCCCAAACTCGCTCATCCGTGTCTTTATGGACCTTGCTTTGTGCACTGGTGGGCAGCCATGTTGGAACAGGAAGGGGCCGTCTCCAAACTGTTCCCACAAAGTTGGGAGCATGAAATTGTCCAAAATGTCTTGGTATGCTGACGCCTTAAGAGTTCCCTTTACTGGAACTAAGGGGCCAAACCCAACCCCTGAAAACCAACCCGACACCATAATCCCCCCTCCACCAAATGATTTGGACCAGTGCACAAAGCAAGGTCCATAAAAATATCGATGAGCGAGTTTGGGGTGGAGGAACTTGACTGGCCACAACATCGCCCCCATCTACATCACCAACCTCATATGCACATATCGTAAAAATCGTCCCCGCCGCTCCTCCCAGGACCTCCTGCTCTCTAGCTTCCTTGTTACCTCCTCTCATGCTCGCCTTCAGGACTTCTCCAGAGCCTCTCCCATCCTCTGGAATTCCCTGCCCCCCGTATATCCAATCAGCCCCTAACCTGTCCACCTTTAGGAGATCCCTGAAAACTCACTTATTCAGGGAAGCCTACCCCACACCCACCTAACAACTGTCCCAGAGCCACCCCCATCAAATCATTCCCCTCATCTATTACCTTTTGTACCACCACCCCCTCCCTTTAGAATGTAAGCTCTACGGGCCGGGCCCCTTCTGTCCCTTATGTATTGAACTGTAATTGTGCTGTCCCCCCTCTACATTGTAAAGCTCTGCGTAAACTGTTGACGCTATATAAATCCTCTATAATAATAATAATAAAGAGGACCTGTCACTGCCTATTACTGTCAGAAGGGATGTTTACATTCCTTGTGACAGCAACAAAAGTGATAAAAAAAAAAAAAAAAAAAAGTAAATTGCCCCCATCCCCCCCATGCTAGCACTCAAAGGCAAACATGCGCAACGGTCCCGCACGCATTAAAATAGCGATCATTCCACACATGTGAGGTATCACTACAAATGGCAGATTATGGGCAGTAATTCTAGCACCAGACATCCTCTGTACATCTAACGTGGTGACCTGTAAAGATTTTAAAAGCGTTGCCTATGGATAGTAAAATTTTCATTGTTTGTCGCCGTTGCACGGGCGTGTGCTATTTTAAAGCGTGACATGTTTGGTATCTTTTTTTTTTTATCGTCATAACATCATATTTTACAAAAAATTTGGGTTATGTATTGTGGGTTTTTTTTTTTTTTGCATTAAAATTAAAAAAGTTTATTTTCTCCCCAAAAATTGCATTTAAAAAATTGCTGCGCAAATACCGTGTGACATAAAAAATTGCAAAACCCACCATTTTATTCTCTAGGGCCTCTGCCTGTAAAAAATATATAATGTTTGGGGGTTCTAAGTAATATTTTAGAAAAAAAAACAAAACTGATTGTTATTCTAGCACTAGACCTTCTGTGTAAATCTAAAGTGGTAACCTGTAAAGGCTTTTAAATCATTGCTTATGGATAGTAAAATGTATGTCATTTGTTGCTGTTGCACTGGCATGTACAATTTTAAAGTGTGACATGTATCTATTTACTCGGTGTAACATCATCTTTTATATTTTACAAAAAAAAGGGTTACAGTATGTATTTTTTTTACGTTTTTTTTTTTAATTAAAATGTGTATTTTTCCCAATAATGACAATTGAAAAAATCGTGCAAATATCCTGTGACATAAAAAATTGCAAAATCCATCAATTTATTCTCTAGGGCCTCTGCTTTAAAATATATATATATATATATATATATATCATTTTTGGGGGTTCTAAGTAATATTTCAGCAAAAAAAAAAAAAACTGATTGTTATTCTAGCACTAGACCTTTTGTGTAAATCTAAAGTGGTAACCTGTAAAGGATTTTAAATCATTGCTTATGGATAGTAAAATTTACATAATTTGTTGCTGTTGCACGGGCATGTACAATTTTAAAGCGTGACATGTTGAGTAACAATTTACTTGGTGCAACATCATCTTTTATATTTTACAATAAAAAGGGTTATGTATTTTTTTTTGTGTTTTTTTTTTTTTCATTAAAATATGTATTTTTTCCCCAAAATTACATTTGAAAAATCGTTGTGCAAATACCGCGCGACATAATAAATTGCAAAACCCACCAACTTATTCTCTAGGGCCTCTGCTTTAAAAAAAGTATATATATATAATGTTTGGGGGTTCTAAGTAATATTTCAGTAAAAAGAAAACAAAAACTGATACTCTAGCACTAGATCTGTGTAAATCTTAAGTGGTAACCTGTAAAAAGCTTTTAAATCATTGCCTATGGGTAGTAAAATATACACTTTTTTGAATTTTAATGAAAAAAAAAAAAAAAAACACAATACATAACACTTTTTTTTTTTTTGCAAAATATAAAAGATGATGTTACATCAAGAGAATAGATACCAAACATGTCATGCTTTAAAATTGTACATGCCAGTGCAACGGCAACAAAATGGTGTAATTTTTCCCAAAAATAAAGTTTATAAAATGGTTGTGCAAATACTGTGTGACATAAAAAATTGCAAAATCCATCATTTTATTCTCTAGGGCCTCTGCTTTAAAAAAAAAAAAAAAAATTAAAAATTAATGTTCGGGGGTCCTAAGTAATATTTCAGCAAAAAAAACAAATTGTTGCGTGTTAGCAAAAAGTACCAGAAAAGGCCTGATCTCCAAGTGAGTTTATACAGTGTATATACATATATATATATTTAATACAAAGCCCATTATGCTTTCCTTCTCGTCCTTTAAGCTTTCCTTTTATTCATGTTAGGCCTGTACACAGAACAGTTTTATTGGGGCTAAGAAACACCATGAAAGTGACAATAAACTCTGGATGGCCAATGTCAAACAAATGGCTCATGACATTATTTTCATTTTATTATGCGTTGTCCGCTTTATAGTGCCGGTGAAAGAGTCGTGAATATAAAAGCGCAATGTTCTCCATCCGCCGGGGCAGAACATAAACTGCTCTGAGTGTACGGAGGAGAGCTGTACAGAGGGCTCAGCACTACCCGGCCTTGTACCTTTACTATTCATTGTTCTGGTTACATTTTATTTATAGAATTCTATAACAGATACATTGGGGGAAGAAGTAATGGAGAATGTATTCCAGCAAGCAAAGAGCAAGGGTACGGGTTCTGTTACAAAGTATCCAAACAGTTTAAAGGGCACAAATAATAAGGAATTGCAATTGTCAACATTTGCTTCTGTGTACGCAACAAATTACAAATATTAAAGTATTAGAGTATTAAAGTGACAACGTGCAAAACAGATAATAAAAAAAAAAATAAATAAATATATATATATATATATATATATATATATATATAAATATATATATAAATTCAAAAACCATTAATTACTGGGACAAAATTGAAGAAATATATAAGATGTAGTCCATGTAATAAATGATATAAAATCCGTAAACCAATGTAGACAATTCTCCCAGGTATGTATGTAGCCCGCAATATCCGATGATGTAGCGAATGTTCCTTCCCAAAGGATACACAAATTGCAAACAATACTGAATACAGATTCCTACTCACCAGACGTTGTTCACTCTCTTTGCCTTACCCAGTGGCGACTGGTGCTCAAAATTTTTTGTTTTTTTGGGGTGCAAACGAACTGAAAAATTCAATGAAAAATACTGAAACAAAAACATCAATTGCAGCCACTGTGCCCATCATATGCAGCCACTGTGCCCATCCTATGCAGCCACTGTGCCCATCCTATGCAGCCACTGTGTCCATCATATGCAGCCACTGTGTCCATCATATGCAGCCATTTGTGTCCATCATATGCAGCCAACTGTGCCCATCATATGCAGCCACTGTGCTATCAAATGCAGTCACTGTGCCCATCCTATGCAGCCACTGTCCATTAAAATGCAGCCACTGTGCCCATCATATGCAGCCAATTGTGCCCATCATATGCAGACAACTGTGCCCATCATATGCAGCCACCTGTGCCCAAAATATGCAGCCAACTGTGCCCATAATATACAGCCAACTGTGCCCATAATATGCAGCCACTGTGCCCATCATATGCAGCCTCTGTGCTCATCAAATGTAGCCAACTGTGCCCCATCAATTGTAGCCTCTGTGCCCATAATATGCAGCCACTGTGCCCGCCTGCTGTCTGCCCGGAACTTACCCCATCGTGGTGGCGGGTCAGTCAGCTGGTCATCCGGTGAGCTGTGGGATGGTAGCGCGGCGATGGATGCATGACTCCGTGCGTGTCTTCTTCCTGTATTCCTTGGCGCCAATGGGATCGACTCTGCCTTCAGCCAATCAGGTGCCCGGTATTACATCTGGGTCTCATGATTGGCTGAGAGGTGGTTCTGTGTTAGCAAAGCAAATATTCATTTGCTTTGCTAACACACCTGGGTGCACTGCGAGCGCAAACCATTGCACCTTTTTGAAGCCTAATAGAGCCTATGGCTCTAATCAGGTGTTTCAACCCCCCCCCCCGCTGCTTTAATTCAGGCGCCCGGTGCCAGAAGAAGGGCCGGACCCCTGAATAGGGAGTGGCTACAGCGGCCGTAGATAGATTCATGCAATGCATGAATCTATCCATAGTACACAGAGGGAGTGGCTGGAGAGAGGGGAAGGTGCCCGAGCACACCTAATGGACGCCCCGCCACTGGCCTAATGACAAAAGAAGTCAAATCGGTCTTGTATGGTCTCCATGACCGGGTATGAAAAACTGACCAGATCTCTCGTCCTCTCCATCAGGCAGTTCAGGATAACACAGATAAGGGTCTCTCAATTGGCAGGTTAGACCAGAAAGAAGAAGAAAAAAACTCCTCATAGTGTAAAAAAGTTTTAAAAATGTATTTAAAAGCCTTCAAGCAGAGGGACATCCATGGAAACATAAAAATATCCCTTGCCCGATAGCCGCATGTAGCGGTAAGCAATAAAATTGGTCTAGAGGTCGGCGTGCGTTCCACCTAGGACTCAGCTACTCGCACCGCCCGTCTCAGCTTGACGCGTTTCATCATCGATGTGACATCATTGGAAGCTAGCTCATCATTACGTCACTTTTGGAGTCGGCAGATGTAAACACTGCCGTTTTTTTACCTGGAAAGCCTGAGGTCTAGGAACTTATAGACCCCAGATCTCTCTGTAAAGAGGATCTGTCCTGCTCTATTCCTATTACAAGGGATGCTTACAATCCTTGTAATTAAAAAAAACAAAAAACAAAAAAAAAGAAAAGTGTAAAAATAAAAAAACAAATAAACAATAAAAAAAATGTAATGTGCTCCCATCCCCACGTGCTCACATGCAGAAGCAAACACTTATGTACGTCGCGCCTGCATATGTACATAGCGTTCAAACCGCACATGTGGGGTATCACTGCAAACGTTAGAGCAAGAGCAATAATTCAGGTAACCTGTAAAAATTTCTAAAGCGTAGCCTATGGAGATTTTTAAGTACCATAGTTTGGTGCCATTCCACGAGCGTGCGCAAATTTAAAGTGTGATCTGTTAGGTATATATTTACTTGGCATAACATCATCTTTCACATTTTACAAAAAAATCGGGTGAACGTTAGTTTTTTTTTTATATATAATTAATGAAAGTGTTTTTTTTTTTTTTTTTTTTTTTTAATCACGTTTGAAAATTTGCTGCGCAAAATAAATAAAAAACGGCAATGACAGCCATTTTGTTTCCTAGGGTCTCTGCTAAAAAAAAACATATATGATGTTTAGGGGTTTTGAGTAATTTTCTAGTAAAAAAAAAAGATGATTTTAACATGTAGGAGAGGAGTGTCAGATTTGGCTAGAAGTGGTTAAGGAGGAGATGCTGGTGACATCTTTTACCTTACAAGGCCACATGGCCATATATGGTCAATGACATCTTCCAAATATGGTCGTCAGGATTTGGTCAATTACATTGTCCAAATATGGCCATGAGGATTTCAACAATAACATTTGTTGAACTATGGCATTGTGAATTTGGTCAATGACATTGTCCAAATATGGCCAAGTGGCCCAATTTTGGTCAATGACATCAGCCGGCATCCCTGGGAATTCTCCGGCCACAGCTGATTGGCCCGGTGATCTGCTGTGGAAGATTCCAGCTGGTTCTCACTTGTACTGCTGAGTATAACAGAAAGCAGATTACGATATCTGCTTTCCAGTATTATTCGGCTCCTTTTTCTTTTTTTGGTAAGACACTACCAGCCTCCTCAAAATTAATGGGCGGCCTTAACATGGCACACCTTAATGCGCAGTAATATATTGTCAGAATGCATAATGTGAATGGGCCCCTTTTATAACAATGTATACTCTTAGGGATTGGTCACGCGTGCTTGTTGTGGATATGCCCTGCAAAAAATACAGCATGCACTAAGGTTTTTCGCACCGCAAACTCCCTCGTGTTGAACAGGCTGCCTATCACAACGTGCAACAATGCACCAGAACACAAAGAAGTGGGAGAGAGTTTATCCCATTTGGAGCAGTAAGATGGCGGGACTGGTGGTCAACACTGAGGCTGCAAATGCGCTTAGTGGCTGGTTTGGAAAATAATTAGCAGTTGGCAGCAAAATAGCCACGATTCAAAAATGACATCCTTGGAAGCCATGGTGCCCTAGGCCACCATTTAGGTGACCAAGGGAAAAATCTGACTCTGAAAACATTTACCACTGGAAAAGGAAGTGAGGAGAAATCTCTCTACCGGAGCCCTGGATAGCAGTAAATACAGAAAGGAGTTCTAATCTTTTCCTAACCAAAACTTATCCTATCCTGGGATGTATGGCCAAGATATTGTGGACCCACTTTGCCATCTCCAGGTAGGAAAGTAAGTGAAACTCAGATGTGACCAGATCACTTGAGATCCCCTGGGTCATAGAGCCTAAGCACCAGCTGGTTTTCATCAGAGCTCTTGATGGTTAATAGGGATGGGCCGAATGGACCCCTGTTCGGTTCGCACCAGAACTTTCAAACACCGTGAAAGTTCGGACCCGAATAACGAACCCCATTAAATTCAATGGGACCTGAATGTCAAAAATCAAAAGCGCCCATTTTGAAGGCTTATTTGCAAGTAATTGGGCATACAGTGGCTATAGGGGTACGGGTCCTGCCCTGGAGGACATGTATCAATGAAAAAAAAAGTTAATGAAAAACTTAATTTTTAAATGAGCAGTGGCTTTTTGATTTTTAAAGCGAAAGCCTAACAATAAAAAATTCCTTCCAATATAGTGCCTGGGAGGTCCACTTAAGCTACATGTAAGTTGGCAGATCTGTACCATGTCTAGAATCTGCTGCAGCAATAATTGCATTTATAAAGCCAAAAAAATTACATTTTCCCTGCAAGCTGCCTTTGTTTTGCTCAGCAACAGCTGGGGAGCCAGTGTAGTGCACTGGGAACAAGATTAGAGATTTTTTTTAATACATTCTGGTGCCACTTTGACTTTGAATAGAAGTAACGGCTGCGTAAAAATTGGTCTTTGGGTGTCGGTGGCGCCTTCTCACCGTAACCCTATAGAGGTAATCCTGATGAAAGCAAGAATTGGCCTTGCTGTAAAAAATTGCAATGATATGTACCTGTCAAACAGGTGCTGAAAAATTGGTCTTTGGGTGTTGGGGGCGCCTTCCCACCATAACCCTATAGAGGTGCTCTTGATGAAGGCAAAAAAAATTGCAATGATATGCACCTGTCAAAGAGGTTCTGAAAAATTGGTCTTTGGGTGTTAATTGTGCCCATGAAACCTATACCAAAAACATTCTTCCAGATGAAATGATTGAACACCCACAAAGCTAGGAAGCCTCGAAGTCCTGCAGAGATTCCACATCCCAAAAAGACTTAATCAGTGACATCAGCATCAGGGGCTTCATAGCTGGTAATCCAGGACTGATTCATTTTTATAAAAGTCAAACGGTCCACGGAGTCTGTGAACAGACGCGTTCTATGATCAGTAATGAAACCTCCTGCAGCACTGAATGGCCGAAAGCACACAGGATGTAGGGCAGCCCAACAACTCAATAGCATACTGGGCAAGTTCTGGCCAGTGGTCTATTCTCATGACCCAGTAAGTCAGTAGATTGTCAGCTGGAAAGCTCTCCGAGGACTAAAAAAATTCTGAAATGCCTCACTTAGGTGGACGCCTTCTCCAACACTCCTCTCTTGACCAACAGAAGACTCAAAACTACATTTTCCACGACACTGTAACCTACTGGAGTCAGGAAAAACGTTCAATAAAATCTTCATTAACGTGTCCTCAAGAAATTTTATCTTCTGCACTCTCTGTGTGGACGGGATGAGTTCTGAGACCTTCCCGTTATAACAGTGGTCAAGGAGGGTTGCCAACCAGTAATCATCCTTCTCCTTTATGCCATGTATTCTTGGGTCCTTTCGCAGGCTTTGAAGCATGAGGTTGCCAAGCGCCTCAAATTTGCAGAGGCTTGAGAAGCAGACTCCTCCGGGTCACTCAGGATGACAGCATCTGGAACTTCCTCCTCCCAGCCATGTACTACTCCCAAGGGTCCTGGGGTTGGAAAACCAATGCTTACAGATTGATGCATGTCTTCCTCTTCTTCAAAGCCTATGAAAGTGCCAGAATCCTCCTCCTCATCCTCCTCCCCATCTCCTCCTGTTTGTTCTGTGACATAGGAATGATGGTGTCTGGATAAAGTGGGCCTTGAGAAGAAAGGAAGTCCTCCTCTTCCTCCTGCTACTCTTCCTCCAGTGCCCTGTCCATAATGCCACGCAGAGTCTGCTCCAGGAAAACACAACAGGGATTGTGTCACTGTTGCATGCACTGTCACAGCTCACCATCCTTGTGGCCTCCTCAAATAGTGACAATACAGTGCATGCATCCTTAATGATCAGCCTTTGGCGTGGGGGAAAAAAAGCTGAGGCGTCCTGAGCCTGTCGTCGTGCCGTATTCGCAAAGGTACTCGTTGACGGCCCTCTGCTGCATTTATAGCCACTGTAGCATTGCCAAAGTCGAGTTACACCTGGTGGGCATGTCACAAATCAGGCAGTTTATGGGCAGGTGGAATTCCCGCTGAATTTTAGCCAACCAAGCACTGGCTGTGTATGACCGCCTGAAATGGCTACAGACTCTTCTGGTCTGCTTTAGTACATCTTGCAACCCTGGGTACGTATTTAGGAAACACTACACTACCAAATTGAGGACATGTGCCATGCATGGCACATGTGTCAACTTTCCCTGTCTAAGGGCTGACAGGAGGTTTGAGCGATTATCGGACACCAAAATTCCTGGCTCCAGCTGGCGTGGTGTGAACCACCTCTGAGCCTGTCCCTGCAGAGCTGCAAGAATCTCTGCTCCAGTGTGGTTCCTGTCCCCTAAACACACCAGCTGAAACACTGCATGGCACCTTTTAGCCTGTCCCTGGGAATAGCCCTTTGAACGCTGCTGAGAAGCTTAGGCTTATCTTACCCCTACGTATTGAAACCAAAAAACCTTCCTCCCCAAAAAGACACAGAGGTTGCTTGACCAGTGTAGATAAGATGTCCAACCCTATGTGGTATTTTGAAGGTTGTTATACTTGATATGTTCAATAAAGCTGTGGCCTTACCCTACTTCCAACCTAAATCAAGTGGAAAAGATATTCCCCCTTAATGGGACTTTATTGGCCCTAGTGATCGAAAAATCAATCACAATATGCAATACACAAGGTATAACAGAAAAAATTGTAGAAAAATATAATTTTATTAACCACTTCAGCCCCGGAAGATTTGCCCCCTTAATGACCAGGCCATTTTGTACAATTCAGCACTGTGTCGTTTTTTAACTGACAATTGCGTGGTCGTGGGACTTTGTACAAAAACAAAATTGACGTCCTTTTTTTTCCCCACAAATAGAGCTTTCTTTTGGTGGTAATTGATCACCTCTGCGATTTTTATTTTTTGCGCTATAAACAAAAAAAGAGCGACAATTTTGAAAAAAAACCCCAATATTTTAAATAAATATATATATAAATATTTTATAATAAATATCCCCCAAAAATTTTTTAAAAAACAATATGTATACTTCTACATATTTTTGGCAAAAAAAATCGCAATAATATTGATTGGTTTGCGCAAAAGTTATAGCGTCTACAAAATAGGGGATAGATTTATGGCATTTTTATTATTATTTATTTTTTTTTTACTAGTAATGGCGGTGATCTGCGACATTATGGCGGACAGATCGAACAATTTTGAGACTTGAGCGATCAGTGCTATAAAAATCCACTGATTACTGTATAAATGACACTGGCAGGGAAGGGGTTAACAGTAGGGAGCGATCAAGGGGTTAATTGTGTGTCCCAGGGAGTGATTCTAACTGGGGGGGGGGGGGATGGGACTGCCTGGGTGAGGAGATCAATCGTTGTTCATACTTAGTGTGAACAAGTGATCAGTCTCCTCTCCTCTGACAACACGGAGATCTGTCTGTTTACATTGACAGATCTCAATTCTGGCTCCTTGTGAAGCAATCGCGGGTGCCCAGGGGTCATCGCCACCCCAGGGGACGTGCATCAGCTACGGCGGCGCTCACGCGCCCCCTAGTGGTCTCAAAGCGAGGTGACATATAGCTATGACGGCTCGCCCAGGGGAGCCAACCTGCTGCAGTATTACTGTGGCAGCTGGTCGGGAAGTGGTTAAATACATACTGTATATTATAAAAGGGGAATCTCTACATGTAAACAAGATAAGTAGCTGAACAACATATAAGTCAACATGGCATGGCAATGACTATATTATACTCATAAGTCCCCGACTGCCGAGATAAGGTGATATGGCGGAGTTCAGGGACCACACCCAGCGCGTTTTCTTTCTTCAGCGGTGTAATGTAGATGGAGAGTATATATCGATGTTGACAATAGTTTACAGAACCAAAATATCAGCCACAGAAACCATAAAAGCACCCAGCAAAGTCCATCCAGAGGTCACTGAAACCAAAATCGCTTACCGCACCTGAAAGATAACCCCGAAACCCAGCGAGACCAGGTAAAGGAACATCCCCGGAAAAAAGACGGGGATATGTCAGGGGGAATGTATTATGCCTGGTTTATGATCAAACAGTCTGCTGGTGCGGCATACCCCATGGGAAAGCGGTGTGAACACACCACCTTGAGGTTCAGGAGGACAGATGGCCAACTTCCAACTTAAAGAGAGGCTTGGAGCGAGGGGATTGAAAAGAACTAGCAGAGGGCCAGCATGACAAGAGTGATAAGGGAACAACAAGGGTTAAGAAAATATTGCAGAGGTGGGGGAACAGTGATTGGAGGAGAAGTAGGAATAGGTGGGGTTTAGTTTATTTAAGGAGTTGGGGGGGACCCGGGCAACACCTTAGGGGATTTGTTCAGAGGAGAAGTTTCCCATCCACCCTCCCTGTTTTGGTGTGTTAATTCTGCTTTATTTCAGGTGGTGCAACAGGACATGTCATGGCAACAGTGAAATGGCGGTGGTGGCCTTTGATGGTGGCAAGATAACCTACGAGATGGAAGTGTGGGGGACCCATCGGTGGTATGGGCCCACGATGTATTTCAGTTAACACGGCTTAACAGGAAGATGGTAATGGTGGTTGTCTTTGAGCTGGTGTGACATTGCTGGAGGCCTAATACCGAAAAAGGCCCGCAGTGTGGAAGTGGAACAAAGTTATGTTGGGAAGTGCCGTCAAAGACCTCTGGGGGGGAGCAACTGATATTTGGGGATTTTTGTTATGGTTAAAATGTTTTATATATATGGAATATTTGTGAATAAAAAGGCTGCTATGGCCAGTTATACTCCAGCTCAAGTGTGGCCTCGTTAATTGTAGGTAATGATAAGTGGGGCAGGGTTAGAGTATGATAATGGTGGCAGTCATATGAGGGTTGGGCATCTTATCTACACTGGTCAAGCAACCTCTGTGTCTTTTTGGGGAGGAAGGTTTTTTGGTTTCAATAAGTAGGGTTAAGATAAACCTAAGCTTCTCAGCAGTCATGCTAAGTGATCTTAATCAGATCGGGTGATGCCTAAAGTTGCCAGATCAATGCAACAGCTGATGTACATCACACACGGCAAACCACACCACAATCTACATGCTTATAAATGGCTTGCTCACAATTGGCTGTCATCGGTCACATGGGATGATCCCAGGGCACACTTCTTTCCTTATTTCTGCTCTCCTCTGTGTTTTCGGCGGTGAACACATGCATTCTCACACCCAGCAGAAGACATGTTCAGCATAGAAACCATCATTTTATAACTCCTCGCATTGACTCAGCCGGGTAGGAACAGCCACGTAACATTTTATTTTTATGTCTTTTCTTTTAAACGCACACAAAAGTACATTTATACTTTAAAATGTTTTTTTTTTTTTTTTCTATTTAGGCTGTAGGAGAATGAAGGCAATAATGAGCTCTGTCAAACTTAAACTGTGAATAATTTACCCGCACAGAGCATGCAGAGGAGGATGAATTATTTATCACACAGCATCCCCCGATGTCCCCAGGTGTTTGTGGAAGAACCGTCTCATTTTCTTAGTCTGTCAATAGGCGTGACACCTTTAATATCAGAGTCTTCAAGGAACAAACCTTTATTACATTTGATCTGCAGCTAAACTTTTTTTTTTTTTTTACATTTTTGGATAGAGTGGGAAAGGAAGGATTAGTGTTTTTCTTTTAATATTGCCAGTGTCTCCATAGAGTACAATCTTCCCTTTTCTCGCCCTGGTGACATCGGAAGTACCAGGAAATTTCTCCAATGGGAAGAGCAATAACATTCTTTAGAGGTTCCAACCCTTCTCTACTACTGCTGTCTAAACCAGACTTTTCCAACCTTTCCAACACAAAGGAACCCTTGAAATAACTTTCCAGTCTTAGGGAACCCTCTGCTAAAAAGGACTATATATACACCTCATGATACATTAGTGTGGTAAGGTATAAGGGGTGTCAGGAGCTACTCCAAAAAAAATGCCCCATGACAAAGAGAATTAATGGACTATCTCGGTACCCAGGGATTGGACAATTGAGTATAAAAATGATATTTTATTGTAGAAAAACAACTTGATACACATTGATACAAACAGTGTATAAAAACATAATTGCATACAAGAGCAAGATGATACAGACTTAAACAGTGGGAACCCCACCAGATAGTGGAGCATCCGGAGATGTAGGTCCAAAGTATAATCCTCGACATGTTTCACAAGTTAATTTGCTTCTTCAGGAGGAATTGACCTTATACATCTAAGGAGAGATACAGTCTTCTAATTAAAGTGATCACAAAATATTAAGGGGGAGGGGGAAGAGAAATACACTATTACACATTGAATACTTGGAGTAGATATGTCACAGGCAAGCTTGACTTACCGATGGGAACCCAATCGGGGTCACGGCAATATGTGAGGCACCCAAATTTAGGGTAATTCCCCCCGCGCGAACACGGGAGGAACTGGAAAAGTGCGATAGCTGAAAAGAATATATTAATGGTATGTACCGGGATTGCCGCCCGTGACCCCGATTGGGTTCCCATCGGTAAGTCAAGCTCGCCTGTAATATATATATATATGTAATATATCTACTCCAAGTATTGATGTATTCAATGTGTAATAGTCTATTTCTCTTCCCCCTCCCCCCTAATATTTTGTGATCAATTTAATTAGAAGACTATCTCTCCTTAGATGTATAAGGACAATTACTCCTGAAGAAGTGAATTAATTTGCGAAACATGTAGAGGATTACACGTTGGACCTACATCTCCGGATGCTCCACTATCTGGTGTGGTTCCCACTGTTTAAGTCTGAATCATCTTGCTTTTGTATTCAAGTATGTTTTTATATACTGTTTGTATCAATGTGTATCAAGTTGTTTTTCTACAATAAAATATAATTGTTATACTTACTGTAATTGTCCAATCCCTGGGTACTGAGATAGTCCATTAATTCTATTTATCATGGGGCATTTTTTTGGAGTAGCTCCTGGCACCCCTTATAGCTTATCACTGTTAATACAAGGGTGATGGTACTCGCCCCTATCTTTAGTTACCTATTTAGATTGAGGCACTCTCTTTTACATTAGTGTGGTGGTCAGTGGGAAAAGTACTCCTTACGCTTGTGGTCATTGGGAAGAATTACCCCCCTTACAGATAGCTAAAAGGACTAATGATGTCAGTGGGAACTTATCTGAGAGGCAGAAATTACTCATTGCTCAAAAAACCTCGAGCAACATCTGGAGGAACCCTAGAGTTCAATGGAAGCCTGGCTGACAAACCCTGATCTAAACAAAGCAAAGTAAAGCAAAAAAGATTTGGCAAGGGTTCCACATGTATTTGCTTTTTTATTTATCGCCATGTTTTTATTATATACAGTGGGGACGGAAAGTATTCAGACCAACTTAAATTTTTCACTCTTTGTTATATTGCAGCCATTTGCTAAAATCATTTAAGTTCATTTTTTTTCCTCATTAATGTACACACAGCACCCCATATTGTACACACAGCACACCATATTGTACACACAGCACTCCATATTGTACACACAGCACCCCATATTGTACACACAGCACCCCATATTATACACACAGCCCCCCATATTGTACACACAGCACCCCATATTGTACACACAGCACCCCATATTGTACACACAGCACCCCATATTGTACACACAACACCCCATATTGACAGAAAAACACAGAATTGTTGACATTTTTGCAGATTTATTAAAAAAGAAAAACTGAAATCTCACATGGTCCTAAGTATTCAGACCCTTTGCTCAGTATTTAGTAGAAGCTCCTTTTGAGCTAATACAGTCATGAGTCTTTTTGGGAAAGATGCAACAAGTTTTTCACACCTGGATTTGGGGATCCTCTGCCATTCCTCCTTGCAGATCCTCTCCAGTTCTGTCAGGGGGGATGGTAAACGTTGGTGGACGGCCATTTTTATGTCTCTCTAAGAGATGCTCAATTGGGTTTAAGTCAGGGCTCTGGCTGGGCCATTCAAGAACAGTCACGGAGTTGTTGTGAAGCCACTCCTTCGTTATTTTAGCTGTGTGCTTAGGATCATTGTCTTGTTAGAAGGGAAACCTTCGGCCCAGTCTGAGGTCCTGAGCACTCTGGAGAAGGTTTTCATCCAGGATATCCCTGTACTTGGCCGCATTCATCTTTCCCTCGATTGCAACAAGTCGTCCTGTCCCTGCAGCTGAAAAACACCCCAACAGCATGATGCTGCCACCACCATGCTTCACTGTTGGGACTGTATTGGACAGGTGATGGGCAGTGCCTGGTTTTCTCCACACATACAGCTTAGAATTAAGGCCAAAAAGTTCTATCTTGGTCTCATCAGACCAGAGAATCTTATTTCTCACCATCTTGGAGTCCTTCAGGTGTTTTTTAGCAAACTCCATGCGGGCTTTCATGTGTCTTGCACTGAGGAGAGGCTTCCGTCGGGCCACTCTGCCATAAAGCCCCGACTGGTGGAGGGCTGCAGTGATGGTTGACTTTCTACAACTTTCTCCCATCTCCCGACTGCATCTCTGGAGCTCAGCCACAGTGATCTTTGGGTTCTTCTTTACCTCTCTCACCAAGGCTCTTCTCCCCCGATAGCTCAGTTTGGCCGGACGGCCAGCTCTAGGAAGGGTTCTGGTCATCCCAAACGTCTTCCATATAAGGATTATGGAGGTCACTGTGCTCTTAGGAACCTTAAGTGCAGCAGAAATTTTTTTGTAACCTTGGCCAGATCTGTGCCTTTTCACAATTCTGTCTCTGAGCTCTTCAGGCAGTTCCTTTGACCTCATGATCCTTATTTGCTCTGACATGCACTGTGATCTGTAAGGTCTTATATAGACAGGTGTGTAGCTTTCCTAATCAAGTCCAATCAGTATAATCAAACACAGCTGGACTCAAATGAAGGTGTAGAACCATCTCAAGGATGATCAGAAGAAATGGACGGCACCTGAGTTATATATATGAGTGTCACAGCAAAGAGTCTGAATACTTAGGACCATGTGATATTTCAGTTTTTCTTTTTAATATATCTGCAAAAATGTCAACAATTCTGTTTTTCTGTCAATATGGGGTGCTGTGTGTACAATATGGGGTGCTGTGTGTACATTAATGAGGAAAAAAATGAACTTAAATGATTTTAGCAAATGGCTGCAATATAACAAAGAGTGAAAAATTTAAGGGGGTCTGAATACTTTCCGTCCCCACTGTAATTTTTTTTTTTTTAGCAGAAAACACGCTAACAGTGCCGCCACCAACAGTTGAATTAGCTGCTTACCAGCTCCAGCTGTAAGTGCAATATTCTTTTTATTAATAAATGTTTAAAGGATTTTACACCATGTGGAGCCTTTTATCTTTTCGGTGTGCCACTTATCCAACCTATTTAGTGACACCACGGGCACAGGGGAGCCGTATAACCAGGAGAAAGGCCCAGGCTGGGTTTTAAGCCAAAAGCGCTGAGTGATCCCTTGTAAAGTGGGATCAACAGGAGCTGGTAACCAGCTAATTCAACTGTTGGTGGCGGCACTGTTGCATGAGGTGGTGGATGGTGGAATTTAATAACAACATTCAAGATTCACTATATTAATTATTGGTGGACTGATTTATGAATTTTTTTTAGGTGAACAATCAGCGCAATTCTATTTTAAATGTAGCAAAGTCCCGGGCCCCTTGAGGCCTAATGGTGACCTCCAAAGTCAGGGAGAGCTGACATCCTTCAGTGTAGAGTGGGTTACAAGGCATGGTGGGTGTAATGCAAGATGAACGGGTGGGCATCATACACTTTTTGAATACAAAGAGATTTATTGTCTCTTAAACAGTACTGTGGGAGAGAGAGTTGGGGCCAGAACACCCTTAGGTAGATGCAAAGATAATTGTTAGACTCCGAGACTTGTATAGGGAGACAGCTATAGAGGTGAAGGCCTCCCGCCGGACACCACTTCTGTATAGGTAGGACTGCTGTCTCCTATAGCAACAATCTTGTAGCAGTTACTACTAATGGCAATTGAATGCAACTATTTGCAACATGAACAGTTCTTAGTTTACCCCACCATCACTCACTGTGGGTCTTCACTCAACGAGCTCCCAGTCTCTCTCACTAGACTTCAGATCCACTAGCCACTGGATCCCCTGTGCTCTTCCACTGTAGCACTCAGTATCTTCTTCAAGCATCACCCCCGCTTCCCTGCTGGGTCCCTGGCTTGGCACTCACTGATGCTCCGCAAGCTTCACCTCTGCTGCCCCACTGGGTCCCTGACTCGGCACTTGCTGAAGTTTTCCCACTTCTTCACCGTCCCCGGCTGGCAAGAAGTCTGCTCTGGTACGGGCCTCAGCTTACTCACTGTGATCTCCGGTAGCAAGGTGGATGGTCCCTTTGTGGCGACAGCTTCCCCTCTACCTCTGACCTTAACTGGATCCCCGGCCGGCTAAACCGTTACTTCTGGTTGGACTACAAGCCCGCGGTCCCAACCCTACGCTGCTTCTGCTGCTTCTGGATAGGCCCTCAGACAGCCTAGCAGCCAGATATCTCCGGGATAGACCTTAGGTTTCTGACCTAGCAGCCCAGGGCAGTTCAACACACCTCCACCCAGACAGCCGTCCAGGTGGCACAGAATCCCGATCACCTGACTCCACCCAAATAAATAGGCTCTCCCAGCAGGCCAAGAGACCTAAGAAAATCCCTGAGCAGTCAAAAATGACTATGCAATTGCATCTCCCACACAAAACTGGGTAAGACTTTTTTGTCTTCGAAGTAGGAGATACAATTAAATAGTTGCCATATTCCTTGCTCCCATAGACTTCCCCACCTGTCAATGGACCCATCCCACAATGCAGCTCACCAGTCAGCCAATTGGGACTTCTCTGGTGTAATTATGTACAATGCAAGACCATTGGTGAGGCTGTTGAGAGCCTTGCCTAAATCTCAGAAGCAGGGAAGAGCCCAGTGGAAAAAGGAATAAGGTAAGTACTTCTTCTTAAGCCTTTTCCTCTGGACCAGGCATCTACAAACTATGGCCCACGGGCCACATCCAGCCTGCCATAATATTTTTATCAGGTCCGCAACTAGGGTCAGTGGTGTATGGAGTGAAGATTCAGGTTAGCAGTGGCAGTTTATAGTCTCCACTTCTCTCCTCAAACCCCATGAAGTGATCCTTGTACTGAAAGGTTTGAAGGTCCCTGCATGAGACTAAAGCTGCCTGTATATTCAGTTCCAGGATAGAGTCATCTAGAGCTCAGGGCAAACATGCCAAATTGCACCCCCCTCCAAGATGTATGAGCATTATGTGTCAAGAAAAATCCCCCCCCAAACCAAACAAAAAATGAGCATTGATCTGCATTATTAACCCCTAGGCATAAATTACCCCTCCTCGCAGTAAAAATGCCCCCCCACCTGAATTTCCCCCTCCCAGCACAATCACTCCCCCATCCCCCTAGCTTAAATCCACTCATTCTGCATATGCTCCCAGCACAATCCCCCCCCCAAACAAAAAAATCCCCCTTTCTAGCACAAATCCTCTACCCCTCAAATTTACCCTCCAAGCACAAACTCCCCTCCCCCAATCCCCCATCCTAGCACACCCCCCCGCCACCACCACCACACACACACAAATTTACCCTCCTAGCACAACTTCCCCCCCTAGCACTAATCCCCTCCCCCCACTATATGACCTTTTCTAGCACAAATCCCCCCTCCTAGCACAAAACCTCTTCCCCTCTCCCTTCTCTTAACACAAATTCCTCCTAAATCACCACTCCTAACACAGCTCTTCAAATGTCCTTTTCTAGAATGATTCCTACCTCCTGGCACCCTCAAATTCCCCCCTCCCAACACAAATTCCCTCCTCCCATCCCATTGTAGTGCCCCCCGCACCTCACATGATACGGCAATGCCCCAAGCATTAGACCCCCCCTACCCACCCCTTGTCCCAGCCCTGTGTACATTCATCAGTTTTGTTTTTTTTTTATTCAACAAGCGGGTTGTGGGTTCTACACATTTGAGGTGGACGGGACAATCCTCCTCATTAAACAATTGCATTCTGACAGCAGGGGGGAGACTGCAGTCTGCAGCGCTGGTCTAATGGCTAAAATCCGACAAGCTGGTTGTACAGAAGTCAATGGAGAGGTCAAAACAGAAAGTTTTGACTGCTGACTGTATATAGGTCTGTACTATTTGGGAAGAACCAGTGAATACCAGCGGCCCCTGCAGGAGTAGCACTACAGATTGATCGGTCGGGGCCGAGGTCCGCTTCCAACACAGTGGGATGCAGACTTTTGCAGCATTGAGAAGATGGATAAACAGGGATTATTTTTTTTTAAGAAGTTTGATAATCATTGGCGCCCAGTGAAGGAGGAAGGCTGCAGGGTCAACCCCCCCAAACAAATATTGGCCAATATGAAAGTGAGATCTTGGATTTTGTCCCAAAAGTCTCTTAGATTTGGGCAGTCTCAAAAAAGATGTAGTAGAGACACTTCATACCTTTGACATCTCTAGCAAAGGTGTGAGCATTGTGGGAACATTTTATGTAAATTTAGTGCACCCCCGTAAAGGCCGCTGGATAACTTGAGGACTCCTCGACTTCTGTCTTCAATGCACAACTGCTGAATGTTCCACACAATCTCTATGCTGAGGTTGACCTTTCCTCAGCACTGGGGTCATCGACTAACATAGCCACAGGATAATTGGTTTCCTCCTGCCGATATCTTCCTAGTGAGGGAGATGTAGACTCACACAACCTTAGGCCAGCTGGACTCTTTTCCACTAACTTTCTCCTGGTCTTTCTCTTGGGAGGTTCTCCAGACCTAGCTTGATCTCTGGACTGTGATCTGCTAAATAGGTCCTCCAACTAAGCCTAGCTGGTTCATGGCTTCCTCTAGGATCCTACACCAGGGAGCAGAGCCTCCTTCACAGGGTTCACCTCCTACAGGACTGGACCTAGTAATACTGCTCCTCGCTGCTCAGTTGTCAGATTATTTATTCTCACAACCTTCTGGATATACCTCCCCAGGGATTGGCTGGAGTTTCAAAAATATTCAGGCTCTGTTCTTCCTCCCACTATACATTTTATGGCCAAAAGTATTGTGACGCCTGCCTTTACACACACATGAACTTTAATAGCATCCCAGTCTTAATCCGTAGGGTTCAATATTGAGTTAGCCCACCCTTTGCAGCTATAACAGCTTCAAATCTTCTGGGAAGGCCGTCCACAAGGTTTAGGAGTGTGTCTATGGGAATGTTTGACCATTCTTCCAGAAGAGCATTTGTGAGGTCCAGTACTGATGTTGGATGAGAAGGCCTGGCTCCCAGTCTCCGCTCTAATTCATCCCAAAGGTGTTCTGTCGGAATGAGGTCAGTCAAGTTCCTCCACCCCAAACTCGCTCATTCATGTCTTTATGGACTTGTGCACTGGTCCAAATCATTTAGTGGAGGAGGGATTTTGGTATGGGGGTTGTTTTTCAGGGGTTGGGCTTGGCCCCTTAGTTCCAGTGAAGGGAACTCTTAAGGCGTCAGCATACCAAGACATTTTACACAATTTCATGCTCCCAACTTTGTGGGAAGAGTTTGGGGACGGCCCCTTCCTGTTTCAACATGACTGCCCACCAGTGCACAAATCAAGATCCATAAAGACACGGATGAGCGAGTTTGGGGTGAAGGAACTTAACTGGCCTGCACAGAGTCCCGACCTCAACCGGAAACACTGAGCAGCCCTAAATAATCAGCCCCTGTTCCTACAGCGAAGCCAAACTATATTTACCTAGCCTGGTCTACACTAGGAGGGTGCTACATAATGTTGTGGGGACTCTATACCACAGAGCTACTAATTTGTAGCAGAATTTCTGTATTTTACTGAAAATAGAGGATTTCGTTTTTTTCTTTTATTGCACTTTTTTTTAAAGATAGCACAAAAAGCGTTTTCTATTTACTATTATTGCTAACAATTGCTCTGCAAGTTCCTTTCACTTGGCCGTGTCGGGTCTTCTGAGGTCTTTCTCATAACACAATGCTAAAAGCGGCTTTTGATTAACTTTTGTTTGTAATGTGTTAACAGCGGCGCTTAACACCCGTCCACCCACCCACACCCGCCGCCGCCGCCACCCAGTGAGCCCTTATTTTTTGGAAAAGCCTCTCCTAGTTAAATTGTCCAAAAGTTCACCGGGCTAGAAAAATTACATGAAAAAGCTCCCCTCACCCCTTGTAATTTCGTGCTTTCTATGTGGCTGAATCCATCCAGTTTGGAAATATTTCTGAGCAATTAAACGCCGGCTCCTCGTTAAATGTCCTAATTATCCATTCTGGCTCCACCAGTACTCCGGGATACCCACCGTCAGCTATGTGATGGCTTTTTATAGTCTGCTTTACAACTTCTGCTAGCAGATGGGAGCAATGGGCCACATTGAGACACGGCTCTCCATTGTTTTGATAGCGGGCTAATTATTAGGGCTAATTACCCAGCTTGTTTTATAGAAAAGGCAGGATTTTTTTTTTCACCGGGTCTTATTTTTGAATTGTTGAGGATCAGCGTATTACACTGGATTTTTTTTTTTTTTTTAATCCTTTTTCTTTTTTTTTTTCCTTACCTTTGTATCTTTTTTTTTTTTTACCTTTTTTCTCCTTTTTTTGTAGTCATCCACAGCTTCTCAAAAAACAACTCTTATATTTGAATTGTTGAGGATAGTCAGTGTGTTACATTGGATGTTTTTTCCTTTTTTTCTCCATTTTTTTTCTTTCTTTTTTTCCCTTACTTTTTTCTTTTTTTTTTTTTTTTTTTACCTTTTTTATCAGTGCGTTACATTGGATTTTTGATTTTTTATCCTTTTTTCTTTTCTCTTTATTTTCTGTTTTTTTTTTTTTTCCTTTTCTTTCTTTTTTTCCTCTCTTTTTTTACCTTTTCTTTTCTCCTTTTTTTTATACCTTTTTTTCTCCTTTGTTTTGTAGTCACCCACATCAATTCTTATTTTTGAACTGTTGAGGATCAGTCAGCGTGTTACACTGGATTTGTTTTTCCTTTTTTCTTCTTTTTCTTTTCTCCTTTTTTTTTTCTTTCTTTCTTGTTTTTTCCTCTCTTTGTACTTTATGTTTTTACTTTTTTTTCGCTTTTTTACCCTTTTTTCTCCTTTTGTTTGTAGTCACCCACAGCTTCTCAAACAACTCATATTTTTTAATTGCTGAGGATCAGTCAGTGTTACACTGGATTTTTCCCCTTTTTTATCCGTTTTCTTTCCTTTTTTCTCTCCGTTTCTTTTCCCCTTTTCTATCTTTTTTTTCCCCTTCCTTTTTCTTTTTTTTTCCCCTTTTTTTCTTCTTTTGTTTACCTTTTTTTTTTTTCCTTTTTTTGTATAGTCACCCACAGCTTCTCATAAAGCAACTCTTATGTTTGAATTGTTGAGTCAGTGTGTTACATTGGATGTTTTTTCCTTTTTTTTCTCCATTTTTTTTCTTTCTTTTTTTTCCTTACTTTTTTCTTTTTTTTACCTTTTTTATACTTTTTTGTTTTGTCAGTGCGTTACATTGGATTTTTTTTTTATCCTTTTCCTTTTCTCTTTATTTTCTGGAGTTTTTTTTTCTTTTTTTTTTCCTTTTCTTTCTTTTTTTCCTCTCTTTTTTTACCCTTTCTTTTCTCCTTTCTTTTGTAGTCACCCGCATCTTCTCAAAAAAACAACTCTTATTTTTGAACTGTTCAGGATCAATCAGCGTGTTACACTGGATTTGTTTTTCCTTTTTTCTTCTTTTTCTTTTCTCCTTTTTTTTTTTCTTTTCTTTCTGTTTTTTTTCTCTCTTTGTACTTATTTTTTGCCTTTTTTTCCCTCCTTTTTTTTACACTTTTTCTCCTTTTGTTTGTAGTCACCCACAACTTCTCAAACAACAACTCATATTTTTTAATTGCTGAGGATCAGTCAGTGTTACAATGGATTTTTTCCATCTTTTTATCCTTTTTCTTTTTTTTTTTTTCTCTGTTTTTTTTATTTCTTTCCCCCTTTTCTATCTTTTTTCCCCCTTCCTTTTTTTCCCTTTTTTTCTTCTTTTGTTTACCTTTTTTTTCTCCTTTTTATTTTGTGTAGTCACCCACAGCCTCTCAAAAAGCAACTCTTATGTTTGAATTGTTGAGGATCAATCAACGCATTATATTGGATTTTGTTTTCCTTTTTTGTCCTTTTTTTTCTTTTTTCTCTTTTTTACCTTTATTTTTCTCTTTTTTTTTTTTTGGAGCCACCTACAGCTTCCACGTTGAGCAATTATCACCCATAACAGCGACAGAGCGATGGTGTGAAATGACGATGATGTTTAATGACTCTGTGGATGTCTTCAGACACAGATGGTGTGAATCCCCCCTCAAGGGAACCAGAAAAATTCACAGTTGGCGACCCAGCTCCCTCCAAGCGCCATTTATCATTTCACACCCGTCACAAGTTATTGACTACATTTGTAGAAGAAGATTCTCCATCATCAGCTGCTTAGTGAAATTTAGGAGAGGCGCAAGTCAATAGGAAGCTTCAAGGCTGAAAAACCTTCCATGTTCTGCCCCCGTAATACTCACCGGAGCCCCCTCTCGATCCAGCAATGTGCAAGGGAGCCTTGGCTGTCCTGGGTCTCTCTCTCCTCATTGGCTAAGACAGCCAGTGAGCCAATGAGAAGAGAAAGTGGGGGGGGGTGAGACTGAGCAGCAGCTCTATATGCCTTATGAAAGCATAGGGCGGGGCTCGGGAGCAAGCACATACCAGTGCCCTCATAGCAAGCGGCTGTAAGTGGGGGCAAGACTCTTCTCTCTCCTCTTATCAGCATTCCCCCCTTTGAGCCAGGCAGAGCAATTGATTGTATTTTTGGTCTTGTTTTGTTGCCCTCCTCCAGAATCTGTTGTAAAGCAACTAGAAGAGGCTGTTACCAAGTCAAATTCAGGCATTTACACTGTTTGCGTTTCCAAAATACATTTAAAGATGTAATAATGAATACAGATCTGCATTAATTTGTGTCTTTAATACCTGACTAAAGTTCAACTTTAAAAGCTAAAAAAAAATCATCTTAATATGGACTTCCCTGGTGACTAAAATACAGAAAGTTCAACAAAGTCTCAAAATGTTGCTGAAATTTGGGACAGAATTATATCTCCCCATTTCACTCATCCCTGTTCATATAGTGTTCCTCTGTGGACCTTTATGGACCTCTATGAACATTTATGGATCTTTATGGACCTCTATGGATGTCTGTGGACCTCTACAAACTTTTATGGACCTCTGTGGACCTCTATGGACCTTTAGGGACCTTTATGGGCTTTTATGGACCTCTATGGACTTCTAAGGACCTCTATGGACCTTAATGGACCTCTATGGACTCTATGGACCCATCACAAAAGCAGCAGCCTAGCTAACCCAGCTGTGGATGCTATGCCTGCTCTGAGTCCCATCATCCATTATTTTTTGTCCTATATACCTGACGAAAGTTCAACTTTAAAGGCAAAAAAAATCACCTTAATTTGGACTTCCCTGGTGACTAAAATAGAGAAAGTTCAACAAAGTCTCAAGATGTTGCTGAAATTTGGGACATAATTATATCTCTTCATTTCGCTCATCCTTGTTCATATAGTGTTCCTCTGTGGACCTTTATGGACCTCTATGAACATTTATGGATCTTTATGGACCTCTATGGATGTCTATGGACCTCTACAAACTTTTATGGACCTCTGTGGACCTCTATGGACTTTTATGGACCTTTATGGGCTTTTATGGACCTCTATGGACTTCTAAGGACCTCTATGGACCTCAATGGACCTCTATGGACTCTATGGGCCCATCACAAAAGCAGCAGCCTAGCCAACCCAGCTGTGGATGCTATGCCTGCTCTGGGTCCCATCATCCATTATTTTTTGTCCTATATACCTGACGAAAGTTCAACTTTAAAGGCAAAAAAAATCACCTTAATTTGGACTTCCCTGGTGACTAAAATAGAGAAAGTTCAACAAAGTCTCAAGATGTTGCTGAAATTTGGGACATAATTATATCTCTTCATTTCACTCATCCTTGTTCATATAGTGTTCCTCTGTGGACCTTTATGGACCTCTATGAACATTTATGGATCTTTATGGACCTCTATGGATGTCTATGGACCTCTACAAACTTTTATGGACCTCTGTGGACCTCTATGGACCTTTATGGACCTTTATGGGCTTTTATGGACCTCTATGGACTTCTAAGGACCTCTATGGACCTCAATGGACCTCAATGGGCCTCTATGGACTCTATGGACCCATCACAAAAGCAGCAGCCTAGCCAACCCAGCTGTGGATGCTATGCCTGCTCTGGGTCCCATCATCCATTATTTTTTGTCCTATATACTTGACGAAAGTTCAACTTTAAAGGCAAAAAAAAATCACCTTAATTTGGACTTCCCTGGTGACTAAAATAGAGAAAGTTCAGCAAAGTCTAAAGATTTTGCTGAAATTTGAGGAAAAATTATATTTCCCCATGTTATTCATCCCTGTTCATATAGTGTTCCTCTATGGACCTCTATGGACTCTATGGACCTTTATGGACCTCTATCAAACTTATGGACCTCTATGGACCTTTATAGACCTTTATTGACCTCTATGTTTTTCTATGGACCTTTATGAACCTCTATGGACCCCTAGCGAACTTTATACACCTCTATGAACCTCTGTGGACCTCTATTGATCTCTATGGACCTTTATGGACCTCTATGGTCCTATATTGACTTATATGGACCTCTATAGACCTCAATGGACTTCAGTGGACTCTATGGACCTCATGGATTTTATAGACCCATCCCAAAGCAGCAGCCTGGTGGATGCTATGCCTGCTCTGGGTCCCATCATCTACTAAGTGCAACTTCAGCAGAAACAATATCAGGGAGTACACCGCCAATCCATGCAACTTTAGCAATCCTACCTAAAAAGAAGTGCACAAAGCACTCCCCAGGTTTCCTTTGACGCATTTCACCCTCTAGTGGGGTTTAGTTGTAGAGTCAGGGAACACACCCGTAATAAAGTCACAGCTCACCAGATACTCCAAGGATTAGACGTGTGAATACATTTCCATGTCTTTGAAAAACGATCTGCATTAGGATTGTTTTTCAGAGGCATTTGACAGGCAGCGAGGAGGGGATATGATGCCTCTATTCTGCCTGTTTTAACCACGTAAATACTGCACCAATGACCTGCAACTGCATATATTTCATACAGTCGTAGGATTGATGCAGCACGTCCCCATTCACTTTCACAGAACGCGTTGACCAGCAGTAATGCTGAAGGAATTTTTGTCACAGGCACAAAGCATTGTGACCATGGCAAATGAACACCCCCATAAGGGGGGTCAGTTAGGGCCCAGTAAACACACAGCTTAACCTTGTTTTTTCTAATGCCCCCTCCCCCACTGCAAGTACAAATGAGCCCTTATACTTTTTAGGAAAAATGACAATATAATCATTATGAATGTATGCACACAGAGCAGGGCTTTACTACAACAAATAAAATACTGAAGAGGATACAGAAGTGTAAATCTGGTTGGTGTGTGTGAATGCGCTACTCCCATATTAACCACCACTAACAATATTCTTTTTCTATTAATCCAAATAATCACTTATAAATAAAATAAAATCATGTGCATTAACTTAAAACTTTAAATAAAAAAAAATTTGACCATATATTATCCAATACATGAAAAAAGTCCTTCAAACGTGCTGCAAAATCCTTTAACAATTATTGTGACTGGCGTGCTCCTATGTTCCTTCAGTAATCATATGTGACTGAGTGAAACACCTCCACCATTCAGATTGGCCACTCACCAGATGCTTAATTAAAGATGCGCCTTTGGTTCATTCAAGGGATAACCACTCCACCTAAAGTAACACTCCTCACCGGCTAAACTTGGACTCTAGTATTCCTCATAGGAAAGCATAGGGACAAAAAACGATCATAGCGCAATATGCTTGAACTATTTATTTAAAATTCAAAGAAAGAGTATCCACTCACATTTAAAAGTGCCCTCGAGCCGGCACGAAGCTTATCCAGCAGTTATGGACGGGTGTTGGGCTGTTTGCATGGTCCACCTGGTATTGTTGTGCGGCCTCCACGCTTGGCTTGCGCTCCAAGCCTCGTTCCCGTTCACGTCCGGTCACCTGATGCAAAAAACTCGCAGCAGCCTCTACGCGTTTTCGCATCATAGAATGCGTCATCAGGAAGCTCTCCTGATGACGCATTCTATGATGCGAAACGCGTAGAGGATGCTGGGAGTTTTTTGCATCAGGTGACCGGACGTGAACGGGAACGAGGCTTGGAGCGCAAGCCAAGCGTGGAGGCCGCACAACAATACCAGGCGGACCATGCAAACAGCCCAACACCCGTCCATAACTGCTGGATAAGCTTCGTGCCGGCTCGAGGGCACTTTTAAATGTGAGTGGATACTCTTTCTTTGAATTTTAAATAAATAGTTCAAGCATATTGCGCTATGATCGTTTTTTGTCCCTATGCTTTCCTATGAGGAATACTAGAGTCCAAGTTTAGCCGGTGAGGAGTGTTACTTTAGGTGGAGTGGTTATCCCTTGAATGAACCAAAGGCGCATCTTTAATTAAGCATCTGGTGAGTGGCCAATCTGAATGGTGGAGGTGTTTCACTCAGTCACATATGATTACTGAAGGAACATAGGAGCACGCCAGTCACAATAATTGTTAAAGGATTTTGCAGCACGTTTGAAGGACTTTTTTCATGTATTGGATAATATATGGTCATATTTTTTTTGATTTAAAGTTTTAAGTTAATGCACATGATTTTATTTTATTTATAAGTGATTATTTGGATTAATAGAAAAAGAATATTGTTAGTGGTGGTTAATATGGGAGTAGCGCATTCACACACACCAACCAGTATTTCTAGCCCATCTTAATGAAGGGTCTTTTTTGAATGCAGCAACCCTGACACATACGTTTGAAAGAGTAGTGGTTTTGCGCCGGTGACACACATACAACAAGAAGTGTAAATCTGGCTAGGAACAGGACAGTTTTAATCAGGAATAATAGGCCCAACTGGTGTTTGCCTAACTTTTTTTTTAAGAGAAACTTTGCTGCAAAAAAATGTTTGATTAAAAATAAAGGCCTACATCAACATACAATGAAAACTCATATCACCTCTAAATAAATGAAAACCCTAAAATAGTCAAAAGCCTGTTTTCCTAAATGTCTTGTAGCAGTTAAACGTGACCTCTGACCTTACATCAGCTACAAAATAAAATGAGCATCCAGTAACAAGAACCAAAAAGAAAAAAAGCAGCAAAGGAGTATCTAGCCCAAAGAGCTAGTAATCATAGTACAGCTTCCTAACTTTCCCCAATCTTTCCCTATGCAGGTTGTCAGCTGTCCCTATCCTTTCTGAACAGAAGCTTCCAATACAGTGGTTGTTCTGCCCCCGCCCTTTCATTTAGTGGGAGGCCTGGCTTATCCAAAAGCCCCGTTACTGAGCCTTTCAAGCCTGCTGTGATCAACTTATTTTTGGAGGGTGGCTACGTTTATTCCCCATGGTCCCACTGTATGTAGGAATGTACCCACCCTCTCTTGCTCACTACCACTAAGCATTGTGGACTACAGACTATTGACGACATACTATAGACTATGGCCTATGGACTATAGAATACAGACTACAAACTATGAACTACAGAATACAGACTATGAACTATGGACTTTATACTACATACTGTGGACTATGGAATGTGGAATACAAATACAAACTATGGACTATAGACTATGCACTATGGGCTACAGACTATGGACTACAGACTACATACTAT
Organism: Aquarana catesbeiana; assembly: GCF_042186555.1. Classification (NCBI taxonomy): domain Eukaryota; kingdom Metazoa; phylum Chordata; class Amphibia; order Anura; family Ranidae; genus Aquarana; species Aquarana catesbeiana. The sequence goes on along the minus strand of NC_133327.1, from coordinate 687,636,604 downwards.
TCACTATGGAATATGGACTACAAACTATGGACTATAGGCTTTAGACATTGGACTGGGTACTATGGGCTGTGGACTATGGACTACAGACTATAGACTGTGTGCTATAGACTATGGACTAAGAACAATAGACCATGGACTATGGACTACATACTATAGAATATGGACTAAGGACTATAGACCATGGACTACAGACTACATACTATCTACTATGGACTACAGAATTTGGAATACTAACTATGGATTATAGATTGTAGACTATTGACTATGGACTATAGACTGGGTACCCTGAGCTATGGACTATGGTTTACGGAGTAAGGCTTATGGACTATGGAATACAGACTAAAAGCCCCTTTACTGACCCTTCCAAGCCTGCTGTGATCCAACTTCCTTTTAGAGGGTGGCTACGTTCATTCCCCATGGTCCCACTGTAGTAGGAATGTAGCCACCCTCTCTTATTTACTATCAAGAAGAACTATGGGCTATGGACTATAAACTAAGGACTATAAACTAGGGATAATGGACTACAGACTATTGACTACATGCTATAGACTATGAACTAAGGGCTATAGACCATGGACTGTGGAATACAGACTATAGACTACATACTATGAATTAATGGATATGGACTACGAACTATGGACTATAAACTAAGGACTATAAACTAGGGATAATGGACTACAGACTATTGACTACATGCTATAGACTATGGACTAAGGGCTATAGACCATGGACTGTGGAATACAGACTATAGACTACATACTATGGACTAAGGAATATTATTTATTATTATTATTATACAGGATTTATATAGCGCCGACAGTTTACGCAGCGCTTTACAACATTAGGGCAGACAATACAAGTACAATACAATTCAATACAGGAGGAATCAGAGGTCCCGGCTCATTAGAGCTTACAATCTAGGAGGGAGGGTCAAGTTATACAAAAGGGTAATAGCTGTGGGGGATGAGCTAATGGAGAAAATAGTGCAGTTGTTAGATGGAGGCAGGATAGGCTTCTCTGAAGAGTAAAGTTTTCAGGGATCGCCTAAAAGTGGATAAATTTGGAGACAGTCTGACAGATTGGGGTAGGGAATTCCAGAGGATGGGCGAGGCTCGGGAGAAGTCCTGGAGGTGGATATGGGAGGAGGTGATGAGGGAGCTAGAGAGCAGGAGGTCTTGGGAGGAACGGAGATGGCGATTAGGTTGGTATTTTGAGACTAGGCTAGTGATGTAGCTGGGGGCAGAGTTGTGGATGGCTTTGTAACTTATTGTTAGTATTTTAAATTTAATTCGTTGGGCGAGTGGCAGCCAATGAAGGGATTGGCAGAGAGGGGTAGCAGACACTGAGCGGTTTGTAAGGTGGATGAGTCTGGTAGCAGCATTCATGATGGACTGAAGGGGGGATAGGCTATTTAAAGGTAAGCCAATGCGGAGGGAGTTGCAGTAGTCGAGGCGAGAGATAACCAGGGAGTGAATCAGGAGCTTTGTGGTTTCGTTGGTTAGAAAGGGACGTAGTTTAGAGATGTTGCGGAGGTTGAGGCGGCAAGCTTTGGAAAGTGATTGGATGTGGAGCCGAAAGGAGAGTTCAGAATCTAGGATAACACCTCGCACCCTGATGTGTGGGGATGGGTGGATGGTTTTGCCATTGCTCTTGACAGACAAGTCAGGGGAAGAGGCACGTGGGGGAGGAAATATTATAAGCTCGGTTTTGGAAAAGTTGAGTTTGAGGAAGTGGTGTGACATCCATACAGATATCTCTGTTAATAAGTTAATGATGAGCGAGGAGACTGATGGAGTGAGTTGAGGGGTGGAGAGATAGATTTGTGTGTCATCAGCATAGAAATGATATTAAAAGCCGTGAGAGGCTATCAGCTGACCCAGGGAAGAGGTGTAGATTGAAAATAAAAAAGGTCCAAGAACAGAACCTTGGGGGACCCCGACAGAGAAGGGAAGAGGAGTGGGGGAAGTAGAATTGTAAGTGACACTGAATGCGCGTTGGGATAGGTAGGATGAGAGCCACTGAAGAGCACAGTCACGGAGACCGAGGGAGTAAAGTTTTTTGAGGAGGAGGGGGTGGTCAACCATGTCAAAGGCAGCTGAAAGATCCAGAAGTAGGAGTACAGAATAGTGTCTGTTGGTTTTTGCAGTTAGTAGGTAATTTGTGAGTTTTAAAAGAGCAGTTTCTGTGGAGTGTTGAGGGCGAAATCCAGATTGAAGGGGATCAAGAAGGTTGTTTTTAATGAGGTGGTCACTCAGTTGGTTGTAAACCAGGCGCTCAAGGAGTTTAGAGGAAAAGGGGAGCAAGGAGATAGGGCGTAGGTTGTTAAGATTGGTAGGGTCCAAGGACGGCTTTTTAAGTATGGGAGTGACCAGTGCATGTTTTAGAGCATTGGGGAAGGTGCCAGAGGTGAGGGAGAGATTGAAGATGTGGGTTAGAGAGTGTAGGATGAAGTCAGAGGGCGACCGTAGCATTTGAGAGGGAATAGGGTCCAAGGGACAGGTGGTTAGGTGGGCGATAAAAAGGAGTTTAGCAAATCTGTAGTAGCAGATTTGAATAGGGGGAGTGTCAGTTGTACCTGTTGACATGGGGTCTTAGCTGGGGGAGATACCTGTAGAGTGGAGATTTCATCACGGATTGTATCAATCTTGTTTTTGAAGTGATTAGCGATCTCCTGGGCAGTGAGTGAGTCAGTGGGTGGAGGCGGTGGAGGACAAAGTAGAGAGTTGTAGGTAGAGAAGAGTTTATGGGGACTGGATGAAAAGGTGTTAATAAGAGTTGTAAAATAGGTTTGCTTGGCAGTGTGGAGGAAAGAATAGTATTTTTGGAGGGCAGATTTGTATTGGTTGAAGTCTTTGAGAGACTTAGTCTTGTTCCACAGACGCTCAAGAGCGCGACTACGTTTTTTGAGAATTTTAGTGTCATCTGTTTGCCAGGGTTGTAGTGGTCGAGGCCTGATTCTGCGTGTAGTGAGGGGAGCGAGCTTGTCCAGGGTGGAGGACAGATATTTATTGTAGATGGACGTGGCTTGGTTGGGGCAGGACAGGGGAGAGATTTTGTCATAGAGGTGGTCAGTAGCAGAATAGAGGAGAGAGGAGTTGAAGTTGCGAAAGTTTCTACGGGTGATGGTTAAGCGATTGGAGGGAAAGGTGGTGGAAGACAGGGGGAGAGAGAAACTAATAAGGTGTTGGTCGGAGAGAGGAAAAGGATTGTTTGAGAAGTTGCATGGAGTGCATAGGTAGGAGAATACAAGGTCAAGGGTGTTGCCATCAGAGTGAGTAGAAGCCTGTACCCATTGCTTCAGGTCAAATGAAGAGGTTAGACTAAGAAGTTTAAAAGTAGCAGGAGTGTTTGTATTAGCAGGGATGTTGAAATCACCGAGAAGGATTGTGGGAATTTCCGAAGAGAGAAAGTATGGTAGCCAGGCAGAGAACTCATCAAGGAAATTCGATAATGGTCCAGGGGGCCGGTAGATCACAGCAATTCTTAGGGAAGTAGGAGAGAATAGATGTATACAGTGGGCTTCGAATGAAGAGAGGGAAAAATAGGGAGGAGGGTGAATAACCTGGAAGGTGCTCTGGGGGGATAGGAGGAATCCCACTCCACCTCCTTTGCGTCCATTAGGCCTAGGGGAGTGAGTCCAGTGAAGGCCACCCTGGGAGAGGGAAGCAGGAGAAGGGGTGTCATGTTTGTGGAGCCAGGTTTCGGTAAGAGCAAGTAGATTGAAGGAATTAGTGACAAAGAGGTCATGGACAGCAGTAAGTTTGTTGCAGACAGAGCGGGCGTTCCAGAGGGCGCAGGAGAGAGGGAGGCTGGTGTTGGGAAGAAGATGAATGGAGACTAAATTGCGTAGATTGCGACTACTGTCAGATGGTGTAGAGTGACGGTGATGGGTGTGTTGGGTACAGTTAAATAAGGGAGGCCCAGGGTTTGGGGAAATATCTCCAGTGATTAGAAGAAGCAGAAGAGTAAGGGAGGTAGTATGAGAATATGATTTGTATGAGGGGACATGCTTCAGTGTTCTGGGGGGGGGGTTGTTAGCAAGTGGGCTTAGAGTTAGAAAGAGATGATGAGTGCAGTAATAGGGGGAGGGGAGAAGTGAGGTTGATATGTACAGATTGTGGGGTGGAGAAGAGGGGTGAAGAAAAGAGAGTTTGAGAAGAGTGGCAGCAATTGTGAAAAGGAGGAGAGGTAAAGAGTGCATGTTTCAGAGAGGAAGGAGAGATAATTTGAAGCTGGGGTCACCTGCAGTCTTTTGTAGTTTACTTTGTGCAAATCGCTGAAGTGCAAGAGCAGAAGTGCCACTTATTTAAAGAACCCCACTTCTTTGGAAGAACCCCCTGTATGTGCAGTCCCCTGTATGTGTTCCCCCGTTAAGAAAGCCTTGTTATATACTGTGTTGGGTGTGGATCGAATCTGGCAATTAATCAATTAGGAGGTGATATAAAGGCACACAGCTAGTATAGCAAAGCTTTCACATCACAGTCAAATTGCAGGAGGACCAAGAGGCCAAAATTGTAAAGCTACGGGAGCCCATAATTTAGGTAAGACTTAATAGCTAATTAAAAATTGAAATAATGTGAACATGGCTACAGATGGAGTTGAAACAGCGGTGACAAACAGATTTACCAAGTATATATGTAAGCAGTCAGTCAATTTTCAGTTTGCAGGACATAAGGTATAAACGCAGATTACCTGTGAAGAGAGAAGAAAATATTCAGATGGATGGTGCAAGAGCAGAAGTGCCACTTATTTAAAGAACCCCACTTCTTTGGAAGAACCCCTGTATGTGCAGCCCCCTGTATGGAATATGGACTACGAACTATGGACTATAGACTGTAGACTATAGACGAGTGGGTACTATATGCTATGGACTACAAATTTTGGTGCTCTAGATTATGGAGTACTGACTATAGGACTATAGACTATGGACTAAATAGTATGGACTATGGAATAAGGACTACAAACTATGGACTATAGACTATATACTATGGAACACAAACTGTGGACTATAGAATTTAGACTATGGACTATGAACTTGGTACTATGGGCTATGGACTGCCATCTATAGACTATGTGCTATAGACTATGGACTAAGGACTATAGATCATGGACTATTGACTATATACTATATGGATTACACAATATGGATTACGAACCATGGACTATACACTGGGTACTATGAACTATGGACTATGAACTGTAGAATACAGGCTACAAACTATGAACTACAGAATACAGACTACGAACTATGAACTATAGACTACATACTGTGGACTATGGAATATGGAATACAAATACAAACTATCGACTATAGACTATGCACTATGGACTGGGTACTATGGGCTACAGACTATGGACTACAGACTACATATGGAATATGGACTACAAATTATGGACTACGGCTTAAGACATTGGATTTGGCACTATGGACTATGGACTACATACTGTACTACTATGGACTACAGAATATGAAATACGAACTATGGATTATAGATTGTAGACTATTGACGATGGACTATAGACTGGGTACTATGAGCTCTGGACTATGAGTTACAGAGTAAGGACTATAGACTACAGAATACAGACTGCAAACTATGGATGATAGACTATGGACTGACTATGGAATACGGGCTATGAACAATGGACTATAGACTATGGACACAGACATTAGACTGTAGAATACTGAAGAAACAATTTCATGAAAAATAGATCCCAGGACAATTAAGTAGTGGATGTGTGTGAATTTTTTTTTTTTTGGAGAATTTGATATGATTTTAGTGTCACCTTAAACCCATGGTAGACCTGAACCTCCTCCCTGCTCACCAATTCTCCTAAGAAGCTAATGAGCAATCCGGACTCCAGCTATAATTGAATTTCACATATAAATGGACCAACCTTTTAATTGGATTTCCTCTAAGCTGCCGGTAAGTCGGTGAAGGGCGTTTATTCCGTCCCCATGCAGCAATTGTAAAGGATAAAGTTGCCAAACTCTAGTTATGTCCCCACTTGGCATAGATCTCTATTACAGTCGGTAACGCTTGTTAACTTTCACTGGTAATTACATTTTACAATCCCGCTTAAATGTTTTCACTTTTAGTAATATCCAAACAAGTGAAGAACGCCGCGTCTCATTAAAGCGAAAGGCTTTTGAGGTTATCGGGGGAGAAGGCGGTTATCAGGACGTTGTATTTCCTCTTCTGATATTATGTTTCTCTTCATTCTTAGTTAGGGAAAAAAAATATAAATATTTAATAAAAAGAGAATGAAAATAACGATTGTGGTGTGCTAATGAAAGGGAAAAAAAAAGAATAAAAACCTAGCCTACATTCACACGGGTGTTACATTTTAAAGCAGCCTTTACTGCACCTACAGCAATAACCACCAGGGCATTTTTTTATTTTTACATATTTACAATTTTTTTTTTTTAAATATTTTTTCACACATGTTAAAATTCGATTTTTTTTTTTTTTTTTGCTAGAAATTACTGTAAACTGCACACAAAAAAATATATATATACATTTTCTGAAAGCAGAGACCCTGGAGAATAAAATGGTTGAAGTTGTAATTTTTTTTTTTAATGTCGCACAACATTTGCATAGCTGTTTATCAAACACATATTTTCAGAAAAAAAAAAAATGACACTAAAATGAACTGTAGTGCACACAGTATTATACCCAATTTTTTGGTAAACTATAAAAGATTGGGTTGCTTCAGGTAAATAGATGCCAAGCGTGGCAAGCCGTAAAATTGCGCACACCCGTGAAATTCGCAAAGAACCGCTTTAAGCATACATTATGGCTCCAGAATTTTTGCTTTCACTCCGATGTTCAAGATGTTCTCTTTATATGGGGTGTGTAGGAGTGTGATGGGGTGCTTTAAATTTTGTATTACTTTTATTTATTTTATATCATTTTTTTTACACTTTTTTTATTTTTATTTATTTATTTTCATTGTATTGCTATCACAAGGAAGCTAACATGTGATAGCATGGGCAGATGACAGACAGAACCTCTTTACGGAGAAATTTGGGGTCTATTAGAACCCAAATGTCCCCCCCTGCACTCCAAAGCAGCTATTCTAATGCAGATTGTGCATCCTCAGCTACACTAGCAGAGGAATGACCCCAGAAGTGAGGTAATACACTTTCCTCTTGGGGTCACTAGTCACAGGAGGGATCGGGGAACAGATGTTCCTCAGGTTTTTCCTGCTCTTACTGGAAAAGCTCTTTCCCACAGTCCCGGGCCCCCTGGAGGGCCGGGAGAGTCTGGGAACTACCACAGGTGCGGGAAGGGGGGGGGGGGGTCACGTTGACAGCGCCATAAAAGTGATTGGACCGGGAAGCACTTTGCTACTGGGGATTATAGACCACAGCAGACAGGTATGGGGAGTACACACTTTGCTTTGCAGGTGCAACAAAAAACCATAACCCCTGGCCCATTTTTGTTGCCCCCACCCCCCAACACATGTGCAAACTAGGCATAAAGACTTGTTCACGAGGGAAGGGGCTGTCTCTTATATGAAGGAAGGGGTTACCCCTATATGATGGAAAGAGCTACATACTATATGATGGGAAGGTTTACCTACTATATGAAGGAAGAGGATACCTCCTATATAGAGAAAAGGGCTACATCCTATATGAAGGAAGTGGCTACATCATATATGGAGAAAATGACTACATCCTATATGATGGAGAAAGCTACATACTATATGATGGGAAGGTTTACCTACCATATGAAGGAAGGGGATACCCCCTATATGGAAGAAGGGGCTACATCCTAGATGAAGGAACAACCTATATGGAGAAACAGGCTACATCCTACATGGAGAAAGAAGCTACCTCCTATATGAAGGAAGAGGAAACAGCCTATATAGAGAAATGGGCTACACCCTTTATGGAAGAAGGGCCTACCTCCTATATGAAGGAAGGGGCTACAGCCTATATGAAGAAATGGGCTACATCCTATATGGACATAGAAGCTACCTTCTATATGAAGGAAGGGGCTACATCCTATTTGGAGATAGAAGCTACCTTCTATATGAAGGAAGGGGCTACATCCTATATGGAGATAGAAGCTACCTCCTATATGGAAGAAGGGGCTATAGCCTATATGAAGAAATGGGCTACATCCTATATGGAAGAAGGGGCTACCTCCAATATGAAGGAAGGGGCTAAAGCCTATATGAAGAAATGGGCAACATCCTATATGGAAGAAGGGGCTACCTCCAATATGAAGGAAGGGGCTACCTCCAATATGAAGAAATGGGCTACTATGGAAAAAGCTACATACTATATGATGGGAAGGTTTACCTACCATATGAAGGAAGGGGATACCCTCTATATGGAAGAAGGGGCTACATCCTAGATGAAGGAACAACCTATATGGAGAAACGGGCTACATCCTACATGGATAAAGAAGCTACCTCCTATATGAAGGAAGAGGCTACAGTCTATATAGAGAAATGGGCTACACCCTTTATGGAAGAAGGGCCTACCTCCTATATGAAGGAAGGGGCTACAGCACCTATATGAAGAAATGGGCTACATCCTATATGGAGATAGAAGCTACCTTCTATATGAAGGAAGGGGCTACAACCTATATGGAGATTAGAGCTACCTCCTATATGGAAGACGGGGCTACCTCCAATATGAAGGAAGGGGCTACAGCCTATATGAAGAAATGGGCTACATCCCATATGGAAGAAGGGGCTACCTCCTATATGGAGAAATGGACTACATCCTATATGGAGAAAGAAGCTACCTTCTATATGGAGGAAGGGGCTACAACCTATACAGAGAAATGGGCTACAACCTATATGGAGAAAGAAGCTACCTTCTATATGAAGGAATGGGCTACAACCTATATGGAGAAATGGGCTACCTTCTATATGAAGGAAGGGGCTACAGTCTATATGGAGATTGGAGCTACCTCCTATATGAAGGAAGGAGCTATGGAAAAAGGCACTACCTCCTATATGATGGAAGGGGCTACAACCTATATGGAGAAATGGGCTACATCCTATATGATGGAAAGAGCTACATCCTATATGGTGGGAAGGTTTACCTCCCATATGTTTTATGCAACAAAAAATTCTATTCACTTGCTAGTGGTTTGACTTCAGGATCTGAGCAGACGTCAGAGAATTAGACCCCATACACACTATTAGTATTTCTGCAGATTTCTGTCTTCAGATTTATCAAAACCATGTAGTGCAAGGGCCTTGCTTGATGGCATACAAGTTGAAAACTCTTGAGGTGTGACCTCGTATTATATGTTTTTGGTAAAGCTGAAGACAAAAATCTGCAGAAAATCTAATAGTGTGTATGGGACCATAAAGGCCCATATGCACGATATGAAAATCGGATGGAAATATTAGTACGGCGGGCTGTCGGATCGTTAGTACGGTGCTTTATCGACAGCCGATTTTGCTTTTTCTTCAGACAAAAGCTGGATGTGCAGACTATAATATTTTTGCCGGATGTGAACTTAACGTCCGATTTTCGTTTTGTTAGTGCGGTTTTCGTACGAAAAAGATCATAGGAGCGAGACTACGCATGCTGAGAAACAAAAGAATACATACAAAACTATTCAACGCATTACGTCACGTCTGACAGTTGTATTCTGTCGTAGGAAAATTTTCGTATGGTGACTGGTGAGCAACCTCTTCACCTTCCACAAAAAACGGACGTACGGTCTTCCAAAAATCTGATCGGGTGTACGAGGCTTAAGACAACAAAGTGATTACAGGATCAGGGTAGGAGGATTTGGGGAAATTACAACAAAACTGAAACACATTTTTATTATTTTTTTTATTTTTATTTTTTTTTTCAGTTATAGAAAATTGTATTTCTTTGATGGACAGACAGATGAACAAAGTAATGAAACGAAAAAAATAAAAATAAAAAATTGATAAATAGATAAAGTAGATAGTCTAGACTGGAGTCTTCCTTTAAGAAAGCCATGGCACATTAAATCCAGAAAGACAATTTAAAATTCAGCATTTTAATGTAATATGTAAAGACTAAAATGATTCCTATTAGGGAAAAATTCCGAGCTGTCAATGTGAAATTATCTGGATGTTTTTAAAACAATAATTAGACACTTTGGAAAGCGTTGGGCTGACAGGTGCAAAATGATCAGCTGTCACCCGCTCAGGATGGAGCAATCAAGGCTAGAAAAAAGGGAATTAATCTGTTTAACAGTTAACTAAATCCTTCACACAAGTTCTTGTTATGGGAAACAAAATGAACGTCTGGAGAGAAAAAAAAATATCCACTCGAAACGCCATTTTTTTTTTTTTCATGAAGAGAGAACGTAATTTAACGCTTGGATCGTCAGAACACCGAGTTTTCCTGAGTTTAATTTCCACTGTAGCTACGGGCAGAAAACAATAAATTAAATCCAGAATTTGTCAATATTATATTTCATCAGCTGGTATTACGTTACTGAAAATCAAATTACCTTCCCTGTACGTCCTTCCAGTGAATTACATCTGCAGAGATTAAAAATGATTCATGAATAACAATAAACATGAAATGGTCATTTGCAAAAAAAAATTAAAATAAAAAAAAAACTAAAGTAACAGAAAAAGCTATCAATTTTTTTTTTTTTTTGAGCAAATGGGATGAGATAGATCCAAAGACATGCCCCAGTAGAAGTCTTTGAGGACGAAACGCGTCGGACTCGCTTTGCTTGCTCCCCACATTGCTTTTTTATATACATTTTGTGATCACCAGTACCTGTACTCATTGATTTGATGTACTGTTCTTTTTATAATAATTGCCTTCCCGTTTTTTTTTTTTTACCTACACCATATGGAGTCCCTCCATTTGCTTTTGTTTTTATCCCGGTCCAATTGAGTCGTTTTTGTGTGCAACGAAATCCTCCAGACGACCCCCCCCCATGGGTGGAAGTTCTTGACTACGTTGGAGAACCATAAAGAACCAGGATTCTTTGGCCTGACCACCACGGATGAGGAGTGGGACTATCCCTCATAGAGTGACCGTCTTCTAACCAGCTGACACCCTGTGGCACTTGGTCCACATAAGCCTGACTGACCCACTACCATACGGTAAGTGGGTCCACCATATCCGGTAAGAGTACCCACCTTATTCTTCTTACAGAGGATTTCTTCACAATTGCACAGTTATTTGCACATTGTTTGTGTTCGTTTGTGTCCAATTGAAGATTTACTATCAAGCATGGGATGGACATATCTTTGAACTATTATTTTCTAGTCCCCTTCAGTGAATATTGGACCTTTTTGTGTATTTATCTCTTCTCCACAGGACATCACAGTTCATGTTTCCTTGTTTATAGCGCTACGCTGTATATTTTTATTTCGCTTGGACTTTGTTTGTTTGAGTGTTAGCTGCTTTCTGTTTTTTCCTTTGACACTATAGTGGTTTAGCGCAGTAATTTCACCTTTATTTGCAGATCCAAAGACAGGCCCATAGATGGGCGTAGCAGAATTTTTCATCTTCAGTTACTTTTTTTTTTCTGCCCCGCTCCCTGTAATGAATCCAGGTTCTTGGAGAGCCACCATATCTCATGACCATGGACAGCATGGCTGCCTGGGGTGGCACACAACAACCACCTCCATGTCATGTTGTTGGCTGTCAGTAACAACTGTAAAGGATAAAAAAGGTCCCTAAATATTGCCCTGTCTACCAGTGCAATCCAGGCACCAATTCCACCTTCTTGTTGGTGGAATAAAGGAGGTTTTCTCAAGCAGGATTTCATGGAACCATCAGGTTCCCTCAGAGGTTGCTCGGGGTTCTTCGAGCTTTGAGCAATGACAGATGAACTACAATAACTACCAATAAAGAGTATAGCCTGAGTGGCTCTATAACGTCAAGCACCTCATCCCAATAAGCGAAATTGTAAATATAGAGAGGTGGGATTATAACGGTGCTATCAACAACTGAATCATAACAAATTGAATAAAAATATCATTTCTTTTATATGATACAAAAGACAAAAAGCGAAAAACAAACAGAATAAAGAAAATAAGTTAAAATCAATAGTAGAGCATATACAATACAAGTATTGGGTTTCTGGCGGCCCAAGGGAGGAGAAAAAAGTGGTCACAGGTGAGTGTTGATTCTCAACATGTTTCGCCAATGATGGCGTCCATTGGCGAAACATGTTGGGAATCAATACGCACCTGTGACCACTTTTTTCTTCTACTTTGGGCCACTAGTAACCCAATACTTGTATTATATATGGTCTACTATTGATTTTAACTTATTTTCTTTATTCTGTTTGTTTTTCACTTTTTGTATTTTGTATCAATAAAAAGAAATTATATTTTTATTCAATTTGTTATGATTCAGTTGTTGATAGCACCGTTATCATCCCACCTCTCTATATTTACAATAACTACCAATGTAAGGGGGAATTTTCCCACTACCTTTAGGGCTGTACTTATAAAAAAATTGCAGACCTATTCATCCTTTGAAACTGTGAAATGTACATTTATTGGTGCTAATAGGGGTTAAAATTAATGTTTTGATCGTGTTCTGACGATCCAAGCGTTAAATTACGTTCTCTCCAGGTTCTTCATTCATAGGAATAGAGTGAATCAGGAAAATACCACATTATGGCCACTAGATGACAATCTCAGTATAAGTATAGCCAGGGCCAGGACAAGGGGTGGGCAGGAGGAGTGGGCGAAATGGTTTCTTGCAGGAATGAGGCGTCCTGTGGCAGTTGCTTCTCTTACAAGGCTGACAGGAGTAGTGACAGCGACATCGCTGCTAACCCTAAGGGAAAGGGGGGTTTGCAGTTTGGCATCTTTGCCCTGGGTGCTGGATGACCTTGTTCCGGTGCAGTGTATTACCCTCCTAGTTAGAGTAGGCCAAATTTGGTTTTAGCTCCTCTGCAATCAGTGGGGCAGGGGTTGAGGTTGCTTAGGGTTTCATGGGCTGCTGCTCTGCTACTTTCCCCTGTCTTCTAGAGATTTCTAGAACATAGTGGTATGGATGGCAGAGGCTGCAGCCTGAATATTTATGAGACTTCAGCCCATCCCTGGGGAGGTGTGCTCAGAAGGTGGGGAGGAGTCCATAAATAGTCTGAGTTCTGTGCAGCAAAGACAACTTGCAGTATGTGGCTGTAGGGCAATGTTTCTGGGTGCAGCCTGCTGGAGGAGACCCCTGCTGATTGGCCTTGCCCTCCTTGGCAGAAGGCATCCCATCCTCCAGGTCGTTTAAGAACAAATTAAAAAAGGATTGGTCCCAGCACAGAACCCTGGGGGACCCCACTACCCACCCCTGACCATTCCGAGTACTCCCCATTTATCACCACCCTCTGAACTCGCCCTTGTAGCCAGTTTTCAATCCATGTACTCACCCTATGGTCCATGCCAATGGACCTTATTTTGTACAGTAAACGTTTATGGGGAACTGTGTCAAATGCTTTTGCAAAATCCAGATACACCACGTCTACGGGCCTTCCTTTATCTAGATGGCAACTCACCTCCTCATAGAAGGTTAGTAGATTGGTTTGGCAAGAACGATTCTTCATGAATCCATGCTGATTACTGCTAATGATACTGTTCTCGTTACTAAAATCTTGTATATAGTCCCTTATCATCCCATCCAAGAGCTTGCATACTATTGATGTTAGGCTAAATGTAATTCCCAGGGATTTATTTTGGGCCCTTTTAAATAGTGGTGCTACATTGGCTTTTCTCCAATCAGCTGGTACCATTCCAGTCAGTAGACTGTCAGTAAAAATTAGGAACAATGGTCTGGAAATTACTTGACTGAGTTCCCTAAGTACCCTCGGGTGCAAGCCGCCTGGTCCCAGTGACCTAATAATGTTGTTTCCCAAGTCTAGGTGCGAGGGGGGCTGAGAGAGTACAGCTCTTTTTTTTTATACCAAAGACATGTAGCAGAATATATTTTGGCCTACATTTATGAAGACATGTTTTAAATTTTTCTAATTTTATATGTTTCATAGCAGAAAGTAGAGAATATTGTACTTTAATTCTTAGGAATAGGTGCGTAAGTTGGGCAGGCTTGTAGGGGCCCCATAGCATTACTTTGCCCAGTGGCCCATGATGCTATTAAGATGGCCCTGCTGCGGCTGGCAGTTTGGCTGGGGTAAATGCACTGCAATCATTCTGCAATCCTCTATGCAGTGACAATTCTTCAGCATCTGCCAAGAATGCAAAAGTTGTTTGCAATCAGCAAAGGGCGACGAACACCGCAAGCCGTACTGAGCCATTTCAAAGTTCTTCACCTTATTTACTCCCTTTGAAAGCCCATCAGCGTTTCACGGTTGGGCTCTTAGAGAGCCATTAGGAGGAAATGATGGGAGATTATGTCTGCTGCATGATCTGCTCCACGATGAATTCAACTTCCCTCCACCTGCCGCAAATCGAAAGAAAATGAGGATAAATCAGAAAAACTTGTAAGTGCACATATCCTTCACCGAGACTCTGCGGAACTGAAATCCGGGAGTGAAAAGGATTTCAGACTTTTATACTGGAGAGGTGAAACCACTCAATTAATATTCACGTCCTGGGAATTATTCGTGGGAAGTTTCATATATGACTTCCAGAAAGGTTTTCTGGAAATCTCTGCCATTTCAGATTTGCTTTAAAGACCAAATCCAGCTCTAGACAACCCCCCCCCCCCTCCCCCCCACACACACACACACACCATCCCACACTGTTCTTGAATCCTATTCTCCCACAACTGCACCTACACAATATTACCAAAAGTATTGGGACTCCTACCTTTACACGCACACAAACTTTATTGACATCCCAGTCTTAGTCCGTAGAGTTCAATATTGAGTTGTTCCACCCTTTGCAGCTACAACAGCTTCCACTCTTCTGGGAAGGCCGTCCACAAGGTTTAGAAGTGTGTCTATGGGAATGTTTGACCATTCTTCCAGAAGACTTTATGAGGTCAGGCACTGATGTTCCCACAAAGCTAAAGGTGCCTCTGCACAGTGTTCAAAGTAAGTTCAGTAAAGTATTCACTAAGGTAGAGATGTCTGTGCCCCAGTGAAACCATGAGAAAGGATTTGTAAAGGTTGGGCGATTACCCTCTTACCAACGACCAGGCCAATTCAATGCTTTCCAGAACAGTAGCTCATGTAGTGACACTCGTGCAGCAGACCCACCTTATCGATGTCCCGATGTGAAGCTCAATACATAGGTTGGCATTCAGGTGACCGGAGTGGTGCTGGATTGATGTCAGATGAACAGCAAACAGAGCCAGGCCCCTCTCATCCAGGTTGGAACGTAGTACACCGCGTGGTAGGCCGCATTACACCCACACAGTGACGGGATGGTGTCCACATGAGGGGATCCAGGAAAATAAAGAGCCTTGATGAAGCTACACTGATGGGCACTGATGAAGCTGCACTGATGGGCACCGATAAGGCTACACTGATGGGAACTGATGAGCCAGCACTGATGGGCACTGATGAAACTGCACTAATGGGCACCGATAAGGCTGCACTGATGAAGCTGCACTGATAGTTGGCACTAATAGGCACTGATAAGCTGCACTGATCCTCACTGATGGGCACTGATGGTGCTGCACTGATAATCAGTGTCCTGATTATCAGTATAAACAATGTACTGACAGCCTTGCCCATCTCTCCTTTTCTCACACAGACACAGTGTGTGAGGAAAGGATTGCCGAGAACTGTTTACTGTATATGTGATCAGCTGTGATTGGACACAGCCGATCACATGGTAATGGGCCGATGCGATTGGCCCTATACCCCGATCTGTGATCCGCTGTGTCCACTGTCCAGAGGACACACGATTACAGGGGGCACCCAACATGCGCCTCAGGGGGACGGGCAGCGGATGGGATTCTGGGAGGATGTCCATGGACGACGGCTACAGTGCAGTCTGCAAGTGGTTAAGTTAACCCTTGGGGTTATGGAAGAAGGTGTGTTTTACAGTTAAACCTTGAGATTATGAAGTAAGCAGTGCCAAGAAGGAGGGGCAGCTACATTTTATTATTGCCAATGCAATTGAGAAGTTTCTAATCAGTTGGATAGTGTTTGTTATGTGATTCTGATGCATTTACACTTCGCTATCTTGCGTCTTGCTCTCTCCCTCCTCTCTCTCTCTCTCTCTCTCTCTCTCTCTCTTCTTTCCCCATCTCCAGGTCTCTATCTCTCTCTAAAGCCGGTCATAAATGGATCGAATCTCAGCTGGTTCAGCAGAGAAAATAGATTTGGAGATATTGCGTATCTCCTGTCTACCACTTCAAGGATCCTACAGACATCAGATTGTATTACATACATACTGTATACTGCGAGATCCAATAAAGTTTTATCATTTTGTTAAAGGTTTGGAGCCCTTTCCTTTCTCCTATAATAAAATGTGTGAAGTTCAGCCCCTTCCTTCTCCAGTCCTGGATTCTCCTGGAGTCCTACCTCGAAAACCGTGGAAGACCCCTCTGGGGTTGATCTCCGGTACGTTTCTTCACTTCTGTGATTCTGCTGTATCTGTTCAGCCTGATTTACACGTCTCCTGTGGGTGTGAAATCTGTGATATCCAATCTCTGACTTCATATAGGAAGTCCTAGATCTTCAACGATCTGCAGATGTTTGGAATCTTTACGAAACGAATGAAATATCTGGAAGTGAAGAGAAGTATCAAACAAGTGAAACCAACCAATGAGCTATGATAATAATGACCGTCAACAAGCCTTGCTGAACTTCAGGCAGATTTAAAAATTAATGCAACTCTTTATTTAATACTACATGAATAAAATGTATCTAAAGCCAAAACTTTTTTTTTTTCAGTTTTCAATGCAGTGAAGAGGGACTAGAACCCCATTAGGGAGATTTACCCTCTCTATTTGTCCTGTTTACTGTTATTATTGAATGTGAAAGTAAAATAAAATCTCAAATTGTGGGTTGACTTGACACCAGAACTGTAATAGAGGAATTCCAAGGGGGACACTAGTTCTGGTGACAACCAGGGAACACCTCACTTTGGAGGGATTTCCACTCTTTTCATGTTTTGGCTATGGGGCAGGAAGTGAAGGGAAATCTCCCCAATGGAACACAGGAAAAAAAAAAAACTGACGCAGGTTATAACCCTCCCTTACTCTATCCCAAATGGAAAAAAAACCCAGAAAATTGTATCATACTTACCATAATTTTCTTTATCCATGGCAGCATACGTGTGATAGTAGCTCCGCCTACTTCCATCCACAGGACCAGTGCATAGCTATAAAAAGTTAACGTTGCTAAGAATGAACTGGGTGGGTTCAGTAGGCTGCCAGGGATAGGCACCAGTATTTGATCCCCTGCTGATTTTGTATGTTTGAACACTGACAAAGAAACGAACAGTCTATAATCTTAATGGTCGGTTTATTTTAACAGCGGGAGACAGAATAACAACAAAAATATCCAGAAAAACGCATTTCAAAAAAGTTATAAATTGATTTGCATTTTAATGCTGGAAATAAGTATGTGATCCCCTATCGATCTGCAAGATTT
The DNA here is from genome assembly GCF_042186555.1 of Aquarana catesbeiana. Taxonomy (NCBI): domain Eukaryota; kingdom Metazoa; phylum Chordata; class Amphibia; order Anura; family Ranidae; genus Aquarana; species Aquarana catesbeiana. The sequence goes on along the minus strand of NC_133327.1, from coordinate 687,619,121 downwards.
CTGGCTCCCAGGTGTTTTTAATACAGGCTATGAGCTGAGTTTAGGAGCACTGGTCCCCCTGCTCAAGAAATCACATGTACAGGTCCATCTGAATTTCGCTAATGAACGTCTGAATGATTCAGAAGAGAACTGGGGGAAAGTGCTGTGGTCAGATGAGACCAAAATCCAGCTCTTTGGCATCAACTCAACTCGCCGTGTTTGGAGGAGGAGGAGGAATGCTGCCTATGACCACAAGAACACCATCCCCACCGTCATACATGGAGGTGGAGACATTTTGCTTTGAGGGTGTTTTTCTGCTAAGGGGACAGGAAAACTTCACCACATCTAAGGGACGATGGACGAGGCCATGTACTGTCAAATCTTGGGTGAGAACCACCTTCCCTCAGCCAGGGCATTGAAAATGGGTGGTGGATGGGTCTTCCAGCGTGACAATGACCCAAAACACACGGCCAAGGCAACAAAAGAGGTGGCTCAAGAAGAAGCACGTTAAGGTCCTGGAGTGGCCTAGCCGGTCTCCAGACCTTAATCCCAAAGAAAATATGTGCAGGGAGCTGAAGGTTCGAGTTACCAAACGTCAGCCTGGAAACCTTAATGACTTGGAGAGGATCTGCAAAGAGGACAAAACCCCTCCTGAGATGTGTGCAAACCTGGTGGCCAACTACAAGAAACGTCCGACCTCTGTGATTGCCAACAAGGGTTTTGCCACCAAGTCATGTTTTGCAAAGGGGAAGGCGAATACTTATTTCACTCATTAAAATGCAAATCAATTGATAACTTTTTTGAAATGCGGTTTTCTGGATGTTTTTGTTGTTATTCTGTCTCTCACTGTTAAAACAAACCGACCATTAAAATTATAGGCCGATCATTTCTTGGTCAGTGAGCAAACGTACAAAATCAGCAGCCAATCAAATACTTTTTTCCCTCGCTGTATGATGCAATTTTCTATTTTCCTGGTGCCTCCATGGCAGCATACATGTGATACTGTAGATCAATAACTAGCTACCAAGGTGGGAAGCTTCAGCGAATCCTATCATTAGAAAGTGAGTAAGCTACTGGCTTCCTGCCATAGACAGGTGTAGTGAGGACCACTAAGCCCATCAGTAGTGCTGAAAGAATGAGCCATAATAGAACCTGTTCGGCTCTCCTGCTTGTCATGTTGGCTGACATCTCTGCATAAAGTGCCCGCTCTTCTGAGGAACATAGCCCTGGCTGCATTGCTGTATGTGGGGCTAGTCAGCACCCCATTTTTCACACCAAAAGATCCGCAGAAGGGGCTCCCTGCCTTATCAGAGCATTTAGCATCCCAAGGTCAGGGACTGCGCTACAGGAGAGGCTGAACCTGTGCGGAAAACCACCAAAGTTGGCAGATAAGGGTTTTCTTCTCTTCATACTGGCTGTGCGTTCCATGGGACAAAAAAGTGAATGGGCTGTTGTGTGGGTGTCAACTTTTTATAGCTATGCACTGGTTCTGTTGGTTGGAAGTAGGCGGGGCTACTATCACATGTATGCTGCCATGGAGGGGCACCAGGAAAACAAGTTTTGTCTTCAGTGACACTTTAAATGTATAGTTTTATGCAAACAATATAGGTGTACCTGACTTTGACTCTCTGGAAAACTATGGTCATGTTCCTTCCCGAAAAGCACCCCGTGGCCTGATTTAACGCACTGCAATGCAAGTGGTCGTCAGATTTTGTGACCCTTGACCAGACCCTGCTGGTTCCTGTGTTATACCCGGTTTGCCTTCTGACTATACCTGATTGTGATCCCTCAACAGTGGCGGCCCGTCCATAGAAGGGGCACCCGGGCACCTCTCCCTCTCCTGTAGTCACCAAAAAAAAAAAAAAAAAACTTTTTTAAACTGGCCCTTTAAAAAAAAAAAAAAAATCGAAAAAAGGTCCTTAAGTGCACTGTGTCCGAGCGCCGGACGCAGTGCACTATGGGAAGCGCCACGTCTATGCAATCACGAGATTGCAGACGCAGCGCTTCATTTGAGGGCTTTTAACCCACCTTGTGGCCGAGTAGCTTCCGCATTACTATGCATATTGTATGCATGACTACGTCCGGTGCGTTGCGTGACATTCGAGTTCTGATGTCACTTCCGCTTTCATCTCCCAGTGCGCCCGAGCAGAGGAAGGAAGCATGGGGAGCGGTCTCCTCTACTGCCGTGTGACTACACAGTCACACCAAGAGAAGACATCCTACCCAGCCAGGCAGTGTATGGATGGAAGAGGCAGAGGAGGTGACAGGACAGCTGTCATTAGCCATTGCAGCCTGCACAGGACCTCAGTCCTCAATCATCAACCGTCTATCTATCTCCCCCTCCCACGCAGTGTCTGTCTGTCTATCATATGCAAGTGTCAGAGTGAGTCAAGCACCTCCACCAAAGACATTAGCAGCTGCTCACCTTCTTTGCTAATGCCTTTTGTGGAGGTGCTTGACTCACTCTGACGCTTGCATGCCTGTTTGGACATACATCCTCACAGTGGCAGACATCCTGTTGATTCCTGCAATTATGAACTTTCTTGGAGAAATTTACTTTTCAACAATTTATTATTGATTGGTTTTGCACTGCACTGTTATGCTTTGAATTTGTATTGAGGTATGTGTATTGGCCTTGAAGTGTTCAGCTTGCAACTATATTTAATTCATTTTATCTAGTTAACTTTAGGGGTCTTTGTTGAATATATATTTTTTTATTAAATCTATAGCTTTGCCCAGCCAGTCACGGTCCCTGGTGACATCTATCTATCTATCTATCTATCTATCTATCTATCTATCTATCTATCTATCTATCTATCTATCTATCTATCTATCTATCTATCTATCTATCTATCTATCTATCTATCTATCTATCTATCTATCTATCTATCTATCTATCTATCTAACTATCTAACTATCTAACCATCTCACTCATTCTCCCCCCCACCCAATATCTATTTGTCTGTCTATCTCTCCCACCCAGTGTCTATCTATCTGTAGGTCCTATTGCAGGCGAGTGACTTTTGTATGTAGAATTTGCCACACTGGCAGCATTTGATGGGCACACTGGCAGTATCTGGCACAGTGGCAGCATTTGAAGGGCACACTGGCTGCAATTGATAGCACAGTCGCTGCGTTTGATGGCACAGTGGCAGTGTTTGATGTGTTTTTTTTTTTTTTCAAATTTTTTTCAGTTTGTTTGCGTCCCCCCAAAATTTACCTCTGGCCACTGGCTGGTTTCTCAGCTCCATATCCTATCATTTTGGCTCATCCCCTATTCATGTAGCCCCTTTATCCTAATCAGGGGCTACTATTTAATTTCGTTTTTGGCTGGTCAGTAGGCAACCCAGACTAATTGTGTAGTTCTTCACCTGGATTTTTCCCTAAGCTTAAGTTGGCTTGTGGATTCTCACTGTCACCAGTTGATGTCACTGGTATCACAGGACATAGTATGAGATTTCACAAACAAAACTAAGTTATGACTATTTATATTTCCTTTTAGCCAATCCAGTAGGAGGTTTATGCCACTGGTGCGTTCTGGGGGAGGATATAAATATTAGGGACACGCTATGTGCTTACTCTCTTCCCCTGGGCCGAGGCCTAGGAAGGTGCTGCAGGATGAAGCTCTGCTGTTAAGCCCCAATAGCTAAATGTGTGCTGACTTGGTCCTGAAGCTCTCCTGCCTTGTCTGGAGGAAATTGTGATAATGAGGAGACCTAGGGGAGGCCCCTTATTGGAGAGAGCCTGGAAGAAGTCTGGTCTGTCAGAAGGGCCTGGTAACTCATTTGGAGGACACACTGAAATTTGGAAATGTGTTTACAGTGCTCTTGGGTCAGCTTAAAGGTTCTGACACTGCGAAGCTGGACATTGATCTTGATCTGGAGAGTCTGTAAGTGATCTACTAGGGTATCTGGGACCCCTAACTCTCACCTCCTTAACCAATTAAATAAAAACTTAAAAAAAAAAACAAAAGTGACTAGCACCCAATATCTCGGTTCCCCTATTTTAGCCATGGACTCTGGGATGAAATTCTAGCCCGCCACAAGCCTCCTACCTTTGGGGTTTCAGAGACGTGCTATGCTCGTGTGATACTGACTTCAGCCTGGCCCCTGTCTTCCAAATCTGTACCTCTGCTGCCAACTTCTGCTTGTCTGAACACATTCCTGTCTCCTGCTTGTGCAAGCCCTGTGACAGCACCACAAGTTCTTGCTCTTCAGCTTCAAGTTCACCGCAAGATCCAGTTCTTCTGCTGGCTAGGACTTCCTACAGGTGTCATGTCCTACCCTGTCATCAATCTCAGGGGAAGAATAGGAAAGGAAATATAAAGAAGAGCCCTCCCATCAGTTCAGCCTCTACCAGGTACGTGACATTGACTTTATATCAGCTTCCAGATTCACTGGGCTCTGACTGGCGGAGAAAGAACCCACACAAGTAGTATTTAAAAAAATTAAACAAAGGGGAAAAGTTTGGGACTTTAGATGAAGCATATGACAGACCATAAAATGTATAAGCGTATTTATTGTCAAGGAGTATATCTAGCACATAATATATACATGCAGAATTCATATATGTACAAAACACAAATGCATTGAATATATATATATATATATACACACATATAATGCATTGGCATCAAAGCACAGGTCGGTGGCCGGTATACAGGGCTCCATATATTGGGTAAGAAATAATAATAATTAAAACTGTAGGAATATAAACAAGAACATGGTAGAATGAAGTAATGACTGCATCCTAAATAGGACCGATGCGTTTCATGGTGTATACCACTCTTCAGGGGCAAATGCATCAGCATGTCTAAAAAAGACCAATAAATTTAATAAGAAACCTCAGAGATAATGTAAATATGTATAATAAAAAGGAAAGGAAGTATCCAATCCTACACAACTTACATGGAGCTGATAAGCAAGACATACGGTATGGTCCAACCAAGGACCCGTGGAGTAGCCTGTCCCGGGAGCTGAGGTAAGAGACCCGCAGGCAACGCACGCGCGTACAAAATATCCCATAAACTGGAAACCTCCATAGGTACCGATTGATGGCGCATAACCCCAAAGTCTGTAAAAAATGCATACATAGTGAGAATCTCACATATGAAATAATACTAATAAAAGTGGAGGTGAGCACCTTGCACGATAGGAGATTGTGGAGGTATATATAAGGTGTAAAGATGTGAAAGTAAATCAGATGATGTGGAGGGAGGATGGGCAAGATGGTGAACAGAAAAACAAGAGTGTGCAGGGTAATACAAGAGTCCCCATGCTCAATACCCGTAAGGGCCGAGATGTAATAAGAAAAGTATGCTGGATAAGTGCACAAAACAACATAGCATAGCCAGCAAAGATTGCCTTATGTTAATGTTTAGATGAATGTTGATAGTATCCACCACATAATATGCTGCATGCACGAATGTGCAGATAAGAGACTGTGACAGTGAGGGGTGCTTATGTGTGCACTTTCCCAATGCAAGCAGGGCCCAACCAGCGTCACATTGGTGTGACAAAGGGGGAGGGGCATCCACCGCCAAATTTTGACTACCCCTCCCCCTTTGTCATACTTACATATAGTTACATAGTAGGTGAGGTTGAAAAAAGACACAAGTCCATCAAGTCCAACCTATGTGTGTGATTATGTGTCAGTATTACATTGTATATCCCTGTATGTTGCGGTCATTCAGGTGCTTATCTAATAGTTTCTTGAAGCTATCAATGCTCCCCGCTGAGACCACCGCCTGTGGAAGGGAATTCCACATCCTTGCCGCTCTTACAGTAAAGAACCCTCTACGTAGTTTAAGGTTAAACCTCTTTTCTTCTAATTGTAATGAGTGGCCACGAGTCTTATTAAACTCTCTTCTGTGAAAAAGTTTTATCCCTATTGTGGGGTCACCTGTACAGTATTTATAAATTGAAATCATATCCCCTCTCAAGCGTCTCTTCTCCAGAGAGAGTAAGTTCAGTGCTCGCAACCTTTCCTCATAACTAAGATCCTCCAGACCCTTTATTAGCTTTGTTGCCCTTCTTTGTACTCGCTCCATTTCCAGTACATCCTTCCTGAGGACTGGTGCCCAGAACTGGACAGCATACTCCAGGTGCGGGCGGACCAGAGTCTTGTAGAGCGGGAGAATTATCGTTTTATCTCTGCAGTTGATCCCCCTTTTAATGCCAATATTCTGTTTGCTTTATTAGCAGCAGCTTGGCATTGCATGCCATTGCTGAGCCTATCATCCACTAGGACCCCCAAGTCCTTTTCCATCCTAGATTCCCCCAGAGGTTCTCCCCCCAGTGTATAGATTGCATTCATATTTTTGCCACCCAAATGCATTATTTTACATTTTTCTACATTGAACCTCATTTGCCATGTAGTTGCCACCCCATTAATTTGTTCAGGTCTTTTTGCAAGATTTCCACATCCTGTGGAGAAGTTATTGCCCTGCTTAGCTTAGTATCGTCTGCAAATACAGAGATTGAACTGTTTATCCCATCCTCCAGGTCATTTATGAACAAATTAAATAGGATTGGTCCCAGCACAGAACCCTGGGGGACCCCACTACCCACCCCTGACCATTCTGAGTATTCCCCATTTATCACCACCCTCTGAACTCGCCCTTGTAGCCAGTTTTCAATCCATGTACTCACCCTATGGTCCATGCCAACGCACCTTATTTTGTACAGTAAACGTTTATGGGGAACTGTGTCAAATGCTTTTGCAAAATCCAGATACACCACGTCTACGGGCCTTCCTTTATCTAGATGGCAACTCACCTCCTCATAGAAGGTTAATAGATTGGTTTGGCAAGAACGATTCTTCATGAATTCATGCTGATTACTGCTAATGATATCATTCTTATTACTAAAATCTTGTATATAGTCCCTTATCATCCCCTCCAAGAGTTTACATACTATTGATGTTAGGCTAACTGGTCTGTAATTCCCAGGGATGTTTTTTGGGCCCTTTTTAAATATTGGTGCTACATTGGCTTTTCTCCAATCAGCTGGTATCATTCCAGTCAATAGACTGTCTGTAAAAATTAGGAACAACGGTCTGGCAATCACCTGACTGAGTTCCCTAAGTACCCTCGGATGCAAGCCATCTGGTCCCGGTGATTTATTAATGTTAAGTTTCTCAAGTCTAATTTTAATTCCGTCCTCTGTTAACCATGTAGGTGCTTCCTGTGTTGTGTCATGAGGATAAACACTGCAGTTTTGGTTACTGAAGCCCCCCGATTCACTCGTGAAGACTGAGGAGAAGAATAAATTCAATACCTCTGCCATCTCCCCATCCTTTGTAACCAGATGTCCTTCCTCATTCTTTATGGGGCCAATATGGTCTGTCCTCCCTTTTTTACTGTTTACATACTTAAAGAATTTCTTGGGATTTTTTTTGCTCTCCTCCGCTATGTGTCTTTCATGTTCTATCTTAGCCGTCCTAATTGCACCCTTACATTTCTTATTGCATTCTTTATAAATTCTGAATGCTGTGGATGATCCCTCAACCTTGTATTTTTTGAAGGCCTTCTCCTTTGCTTTTATATGCATTTTTACATTGGAGTTAAGCCATCCAAGATGTTTGTTCGCTCTTTTAAATTTATTACCCAATGGGATACATTGGCTAATGCCCTTATTTAATATGCTCTTAAAGCAAACCCATCTCTCCTCCGTATTCTTTGTTCCTAATATTTTATCCCAATTTATGCCTTTTAGCAAGGTTTGTAGTTTAGGGAAGTTGGCTCTTTTGAAATTCAGTGTCTTTGTGTTCCCTTCATGTTTCCTATTTGTGTGATTTATACTGAAACTAATTGACCTGTGATCGCTGTTACCTAAATTGCCCCGTATTTCCACATCTGTTATCAGGTCTGTATTGTTGGTAATCAGTAGATCTAGTAATGTTTTATTTCTAGTTGGTGCGTCTACCATCTGACCCATAAAATTGTCCTGCAAGACACTAAGGAACTGGCGAGCCTTAAACGAATGCGCGGTTCCCTCCGCCCAGTCTATGTCTGGATAATTAAAATCCCCCATTATGATAACACTTCCCATCCTTGCTGCTAATCCAATTTGTGATAGGAGATCCGTCTCCACTTCCTCCCTCAGGTTAGGGGGCCTATAGCATACTCCCAGTATTATTTTCCCCTTAGCTTCATCCCTTTGGAGCTCTACCCATAAAGATTCCACCTCCTCCCTAGCCCCCTCAGTGATGTAATCTCTCACATTCACTTGTACATTATTCTTGATATATAGGCATACCCCTCCCCCTTTTTTACCCTCTCTATCCTTGCGGTATAGGGTATACCCTTGAATGTTTGCCAGCCAATCATGAGAGCTGTTGAACCAGGTCTCTGAAATTCCCACAAAATCCAAATCCTCCTTGTACAACAGTATCTCTAGTTCACCCATCTTGTCCGCCAGGCTCCTGGCATTGGTGAACATGCCACGTAGTTTAGACCGGTCGCATATTGTCCTCGTATTGGGTGTTTCAAGATTGCAACTTGGACTTGCTACTATACTCACCTTGTGTTTTTGTGCTTTGGTTAACCTACCACTAATGCCCCCAATACTACCCTCTGGAATATCTTCCGCGCTGGCTATCACTGTCTCTGGACCCTCCCCCCCATCGCCTAGTTTAAAAACCCCTCTAACTTTTTGGCCATCTTCATTCCCAGCAGATCTGCACCCTCCTCATTTAGGTGCAGTCCGTCCCTTCTATAGTACCGGTTACCGACTGAGAAGTTGGCCCAGTCCTCCAGGAACCCAAACCCCTCCTTACTACACCAGCTCTTCAGCCACTTGTTTACTTCCCTAATCTCCCTCTGCCTCTCTGGTGTGGCTCGATGTACCGGTAGTATTCCTGAGAACACTACCTTGGAGGTCCTTTTCCTCAATTTAGCTCCTAAGTCCCTAAAATCGTTCTTTAGGACACTCCATCTGCCTCTGACTTTGTCATTGGTGCCAACGTGCACCATGACAGCCGGGTCTTCCCCAGCCCCTCCCAGTAATTTGTCCACAAGATCCGTGATGTGCCGAACCCGAGCGCCCGGTAGTGATACTGGTTGGGCACCTTTATGTCCCTTTTTCCGACTCAGTGGACCCCCCTCAGTGGACCCCCCCTGCCCCAAAGAACCCCCCCCCATGTTGAGGGCATGTTGCCTGGTATGGTTCGGGGGGGCGGGCGATCGCTCATCACCCCCTTTTCCTGACCTGACAGACTGCAAATTTGGGTGTTCGGCGAATGGCTGAACAGGCAAATGTTTGGCCCAAACTCATGCTCAGGCAGAACCATTCACCCATACCTAATTCTATGTGATTTTACAATAAAGAGAGTTCCAGTTCCAGTTTGCATCTAAGCTAGTGTCGCATAGTCTTGGGCGCGCAGATACAATACCCGGTTCCTGGTTCCAGACTGGAGAAAGCTGTATCGTGACAGAAGCACCCAAGCTGGGGGCTGGACGGTTCCGTCACATGTTACTAAATCCAGAAGCCTGGATTCACTATATCTCCCACAGTACACAGAACATGGAAATGCAATGGTTTTAGTAAATATAAAGTGCTAAATACTTTTTTCATCAGCAGTTAGCACAGTCTTGTAAATTCTATGAGTGTCTGGTTAAAACTTGTAGGAGGAGTTTTCATTCTGCTCTGACTGACCTATCAGGCTGCAGGACCCCTGACCCCTGGACAGCGCTGATGGGAGAGTGCATATGATCAGCACAGGGCCAAAGAAAAGAAAAACTCCCTAGCAATACACACCAAACTGAGCATGTGCAGCTTGTCCCCTAATGATCTGTTTTACCTGCAGATAGATTGGGGACAGTGGAAGAAGGAGGGGATCAGAGAAGACCAGATTAAACAGCCTTTTTACACAATGCTGAAGATTAACCCCTTTACTGTGGGTTCCACAGTGAGTATAACAAGCATCCTTTACTGCATATACAGACTAATTTTACTGTTGTGGTTTAAGTAACACTTTAACAAGTATTTAAAAGAGAAGTTTGGCCAAAGCTCTTTTGGCTATACGTCTCCTGTGGGTCACCACAGAAGTGCAATAATAAGAAGCAGAATAGGAAGAGGAAGAGGAAGAAGAAGAAGAGGAAGAAGAAGTAGATGAAAAGGAAGAATAAGACAAAGAGGAAAAATAAGACAAAGGAAGAAGAGGAAGAGGAAGAAGAAGAAGAGGAAGAGGAGGAAGAGGAAGATGTGGAAGAGGAAGACGTGGAAGAGGAAGAAGGGGGAGATGTGGAAGAGGAAGAAGAAGAGGATGAATAAGAGGAAGAAGAAGAAGAGGAGGAAGAGGTATACGTGGAAGAGGAAGAGGAAGATGTGGAAGAGGAAGACGTGGAAGAGGAAGAAGGGGAAGACGTGGAAGAGGAGGAAGAAGAAGAAGAAGAGGATGAATAAGAGGAAGAAGAAGAAGAGGAGGAAGAGGTATAAGTGGAAGAGGAAGAAGTGGAAGAGGAAGAAGAAGAAGAAATTGAAATAATACAATTATTATTAATATTTAATATAAATAATAACAATAATGATAATACTATTACTACTACTAATAATAATAATAATATTTCTGCAGTGCTTTTCTCCATGGGGACTCAAAGTTATGACAATTGGTGTTGGGGTCACGCTAAACCCTATAAGCCAGAACTTGCCCTAAATGCTATCACTCCTGCGCTAAATGCTATTGCAGCCAACTACTGGCGCCAAAGCAAACCAATTTGTGACAAAAGGCGCTTGGGCTTTGCCGCTTTCTAAGTTTTCCTGAAGAAATGCTTTTAAATGCGAGTTGCCACTATTGATCTAAGCGCCGGCTGTCCCCATTCCGCATATCTATCCTTATCATTCTCGGAGGAAGTAAAAGCTTGACAGCTAAAGAGAAATATTGTGAAGAATCTGCACTTGTAGCATTGGGAGCCTTTTATGATTGCTCTTTGTGACGGGGCATAAAAGGATCAGTGAAGCAGGAAATTCTTCTTTGTAACAGTATCACATCTCTGGAGATTTGACTCTGTACACAATCGGGATGTGGAATTTAATTACATGCCATGGGTTTCCATACAGTAGGCAATGGCTGTCACTTTTGGAGCATCTTCTGTGTTTAACACCTTGCAGAAAGACGAGTTTCTGTGCACTGGGAGATAAAGCACAAGTTTTTTTTTTTTTTTAAGTTGTCATTTTTGAGTCTAACAATCTCCTGTTAGTGAAAACATGGGGGTGGTGCTCTAAACTCCCACATTTATCCTGAAGGAGGGTGAAGCTGGACAACCGTTGTGGTGGTTCATCTGGAGAAAATTAGCCAGCATCACAACTGCAAAATCCAACACTTGTAAAACTTTATTATTCCAGAACAAGCTGCAAAAAGACTCACCTAGGACCCCCTTTCTGATGCTTTTCACCCACACTGGTCTCATCTCTATGGCTGACCACTTGCCTGGATGGTGCTCTGAACTCCCACATCTATTCTGCAGAAGGGTGAAGCTAGCCAACCGTTGTGGTGGCTCATCCGGAGAAAAGCAGCAGGCAACACAGCCGTAAAGTCCTACGATTGTAAAACTTTATTGTCCAAGGACAAACTGCAGGAAAGCTCGCATAGGATCCTCTTGCTTACATGCTTTACCTAGGCTGGGCTCATCTTCATAGCTTACCACTTGCCTGGATGGTGCTGTGAACTCCCACATCTTTCCTGAAGGCCGATGAAGCTAGCCAAATTCTGTGGTGGCTAATCCGGAATAAAACAGCTGGCAGCACAGCCGTAAAAGTCCAACGATTGCAAAACTTTATTATTTCAGGACAAACTGCAAGAAATATCATTAACCCTTCAACCACTTATCTGGGTAGTGGTATCTATCCTGTGGGAGGGTGAAGCTAGCCAACCATTGTGGTGGCTCATCTGGAGAAAACCAGCCGGCAGCACAATCATAAAACTTTACTATTGCAGGACAAACTGCAAGAAGGTTGACCAAGATCCTCTTCTTTACACGTTTCACCCACACTGGGCTAATCTTTATGGCTGACCACTTGTCTTGCTGTTACTGTGAACTCACACATCTATCCTGCGGGAGGATGAAGCTAGCCAACCGTTGTGGTGGTTCATCCAGAGAAAACCAGTCGGCAGCAAAATCTTAAAGTCCAACACTTGAAAAGCTTTATTATTCCAGGACAAACTGCAAAAAGGCTCACCTAGGACCCCTTACTGATGCATTTCGGCCACACCGGACTCATCTCTGTGGCTGACCACTCGTGTGGGTGGTGCTGTGAACTCCCACATCTATCCTGCAGGAGGGTGAAGCTAGCCAACTGTTGCGATGGCTCATCCAGAGAAAATCAGCCGGCAGCACAACCATAAAGGCCATCGCTTGTAAAACTTTAATATTCCAGGACAAACTGCAAGAAGGCTCAACTAGAACCCCATCTTACGCTTTTCACCCACACTGGGCTTTTCTCTATGGCTGACCACTCGTCTGGGTGGTGCTGTGAACTTCCATATCTATCTTGCAGGAGGATGAAGCTAGCCAACCATTTTGGTGGCTCATCTAGAGAAAACTAGCTGGCAGCACAGCCGTAAAGTCCAACACTTGTAAAACTATACTATTCCAGGACAAACTGCAGGAAGGCTGCCAAGATCCTCTTCTTTACACATTTCACCCACACTGGGCTCTTCTCTTTGGCTGACCACTTGTCTTGCTGTTACTGTGAACTCACACATCTATCCTGCAGGAGGATGAAGCTTGCCAACAATTGTGGTGGTTCATCCGGAAAAAAGCAGCCGGCTTTACAACTTTAAAGTTCAACGCTTGTAAAACTTTATTATTCCAGGACAAACTGCAAGAAAGTCCACCTTGGACATCCCCCCAAAGCATTTCACATTGGAATCATCTCTATGACTGACCACTTGTCTGGGTAGTGCTGTGAACTCCCACATCTATCCTGCGGGAGGATGAAGCGGGCCAACTGCCGTGGTAGGTCATCTGGAGAAAAGCAGCCGTAAAGTCCGTAAAGTCCAGGACAAACTGCAAAAAGGCTCCCTAGGTCCACCTCTGACGCATTTCACCCACATTGAGCTCATCTCTATGACTGACCACTTGTCTACCAGTCCCGTCCAGTGCCGTCCACCCCAGCCATGTATCCCAGGCTCCACTGTCCCACCTGCAGGATTGGGATGGGCATGGCAGGTGTCAGCAGGCAGAAAGAAGGGAGCTCAGAGAAAATTCATATATTGATCTCCCCTCTTGTGAATGAACATTCCCTGGCTGTGTGCTTCACTGGGGTCTGAGGTGACTTTAAAGGTTCAACACACCGCTGATGTCTCCTTAAAGAAGGCATGTCATGCCCTATGCACACAGGGGGCTTGTAAGAGCCCTGTGTGATAGCAATAACGTTATTATTTTTTTTTTTTTAAGAATCAAAGTAATATAAACAATAATAATACATAAAACTACAAACATCTTTCAAAGCCTCCCCTCTCCCGATCACTATGGACATATATACAAGGCACATGGTGCTTCTACATATGAAGACACCAATTGCACCATACATATTAGGTATTGCCATGAATGCCAGAGTGAGAGCAATACTTCTAGGGCCATCATTTATATTGAACTTCAAAATGATAAGCTGTTAAGACTTTAAAAAGCTTCTCCTGTTAAAGCAACTATCAAAGTGGGGAATTCTATCGTGAGCCTTTCCTATGGCCCTTCAAGGCAGGCACTCCATCTTCTCCCATTGAGATCTCTTGAACTGTTAATTCAGGATAAGTCAATACTAGACTGAGATCGAGCTGGTATTAAAAACCTATCACAGTTGTTCTCCATTGATGGCCTTTACTCGTTCCAGGAGCTCAGTGCCAAATTCGCGTTGAAACCATCAACTTTCTACAAATACTTGCACATACGTCACGCACTTCAAGGCATTACCCCTCCTTCAAAATCGGACTTATCTGAACAATTCCTCTCCATTATGAACTCTCCACCAACCTGTCGAGTGGGAATCTCACCCTTCTACATCCTGCTCATAAGCAAGGAACAACTACAAAAAAAAAACCTTCTATGCTATACTGCGAAAGTTAAAAGGATAATAAACCCGCGCAGTGGAATTAAAAATCTATTGGTGCAATTTATGGAACTGCTGCCGCCCGACAAGCAATCACCATAAATGGGGACAGCTGGATTGATTAGTGTGGTAGAAGGGTCTGGCGCTGTTCCTTTAACTAAATAATAATTCCCTGCCTATGCTGTATGTCTCTAGTTCAAGGCAAGGCATATAGGTGTAAATTCCTAAATGTACACGTATCAAGTGATAATATCCTTAGAAAATTGTGCAATTGTAAACAAGCTTTAGATATAAAAATATATATAGAAAGAAAAAGTGAGTTATAAACACATAAATATAATAGTATTTTCAAATCCCATACATAGTGTAAATAACTTAGAGTGTGTGTGGGGGGGGGGGGGGGGGGGGGGAGGGGAGGAGGGAGGAGGGGGTGATGGTGAGGAAGGGGGGAAGGTAAGAAGTGTGGGAGATCTCTTAGAATTACTCCTAGTAAAGTGCAAACGTGCTGTCAAAGTTCATAGAAAGTCCTTATGGTGTATAAACTTATTATCCAATTCGTTTAAACTCTTATTGGTGTAATATCTTGTGCAATATCTTGTGCAGTATCTTAGTGCTAATAACGTGATGCTTGTGATCCTTCCATGATTTAAAATCCTTGTTCTGAAAGTGCAGCCACTCAACGGATCCCTTCACCCCTACAGGGGTACTAGGCGGTTACAGTTTTGCGCCACTGTACGGCAATCACTGGCAGACTCAGGATCGTGATGTTTCATATAAAAAGAGAGAGGGAGTGCCCATAGCGTAAAAACGTTTTTTTAAAAGGTTTATTAGACAAATGGGTAGGTACTCACAATTTCACAATACAAATCAAGCGGAGTGGTAAAAAGTCACGATTAGTCCTCAGCGCTGGTAAGCAGGTGATAATGGGAAGCACAGATTTAGGCCACGCCCTATGCGTTTCGTCATTAGGACGTCTACGGGAGCGTCCCGTAGACTTCCTAACGACGAAACGCGTAGGGCGTGGCCTAAATCTGTGCTTCCCATTATCACCTGCTTACCAGCGCTGAGGACTAATCGTGACTTTTTACCACTCCGCTTGATTTGTATTGTGAAATTGTGAGTACCTACCCATTTGTCTAATAAACCTTTTAAAAAAACGTTTTTACGCTATGGGCACTCCCTCTCTCTTTTTATATGAAACATCATGATCCTGAGTCTGCCAGTGATTGCCGTACAGTGGCGCAAAACTGTAACCGCCTAGTACCCCTGTAGGGGTGAAGGGATCCGGTGAGTGGCTGCACTTTCAGAACAAGGATTTTAAATCACGGAAGGATCACAAGCATCACGTTATTAGCACTAAGATACTGCACAAGATATTGCACAAGATATTACACCAATAAGAGTTTAAACGAATTGGATAATAAGTTTATACACCATAAGGACTTTCTATGAACTTTGACAGCACGTTTGCACTTTACTAGGAGTAATTCTAAGAGATCTCCCACACTTCTTTCCTTCCCCCCTTCCTCACCATCACCCCCTCCTCCCTCCTCCCCTCCCCCCCCCCCCCTCCCCCACACACACTCTAAGTTATTTACACTATGTATGGGATTTGAAAATACTATTATATTTATGTGTTTATAACTCACTTTTTCTTTCTATATATATTTTTATATCTAAAGCTTGTTTACAATTGCACAATTTTCTAAGGATATTATCACTTGATACGTGTACATTTAGGAATTTACACCTATATGCCTTGCCTTGAACTAGAGACATACAGCATAGGCAGGGAATTATTATTTAGTTAAAGGAACAGCGCCAGACCCTTCTACCACACTATACTGCAAAAGTGCCCTGCACTTCTCAAATACCCATCAACAATGGAGTGTGGCCACGCGCCTCACCCTCAAGCACTCCAGATGTCTATCACATTGGGAATCCTCCCAAAAACTATTACATAACTGGTACTATACTCCCGAAAAACTGGCTGCCATCTACCCAGGTTATTCCCCGCAATGCTGGAGGAACTGTGGACTTAAAAGATCAGCCCTACACACCTGGTGGTCCTGTCTCCATATCACTACCATATGGTCCTCTATTTTTGCCCTGGTCTCCTCCATCATCAAATTATCAATCCAGCCAGACCCAAAACTGGCTCTACTGGGAATTGGCATGGACTCACGATCTTCTGAATTTCACACCGTCCTCATCCATATCTTCGCAGCAGCCAAATTACCCATAGCTAGGAATTGGAAATTGCTCTTATAACCACCATACGTATCCTAAATGAACACGCTTCCTTCGAAATAATGTTTGCTAAAGCCCATCTTCTCCAAGACAAATTCATCAACTCCTGGTCTCCATGGATCTCACATCCCTTCTGCACCATACCATTGCCATAGTCATGTGAAATAACTTTGTTTTTACAATCAGTTCCTTCTCATACAACTGCATCATGCAAACAAGCCACCACTCTCCATGATCTAGTGATAACCATCAGAACTCAACACGCTATCTCTAAACATACCACTCTGATATGGACATTAAAAAAAACACATCCATGTGGTGCCAATATCTAAGTGAAATTAGCTTCCTCAGGGTGTCAAGCCTGACCATCACCATCATATCCTATTGGTCCCTACCTCTTCTGCCTTCTGGCCGTCTGTTGACTTACCTCCTTCTGCCATTACCCTCCTTACCACCTTTTCCTCTTCCAGTTCCTTTCTCTCTGGTTGCCCATCTGGCTTTTGAAAATTGTGTTATTTATACTAAAACATTTGACCAGCTGTAATGTTTTTGATATGTTATAGGTATTTCTTAGACCTGGTTTCTGTACTTTTGTATTGACCAAATAAAGATATATTGAAACAAACAAAAAAAAAAAAGCATCGCCCATGGACAATTTTTGGGTACCGCAGTTTGTCACCATTTCCCAGGCACACACAGTTTTTTAAGGCTTGACGTGTCTGAAGACTTCCCAGAGTGAAGGCTTGGCTCACACATTACAGGAGTCGTCGGCGGGAAAGGTACGCCATATTGCCGGATTGAATCATGGAGTTTGATGAGAGCGCGCCTTTGCCTGCGACCCCTACATTAGCAGGAAATCTTGTTACGCCGCCGCCGATACAAACGTCTGGAAAGGTTACGGTATTAATGGGCCGAGTTCCTCCTTATTTTGGCAGCAAGGACACAGATCATTAAACAGAGCCGCGAAGGCGCTAATGATTTAAATGATGATCTTTTGCTACAGAATCAAATGAGCATTTGTATTTTCGCTGACCAGCCGCATCGCCGTGACCTCGTCTTTCGCTACATAATATTCCGCATGCCGCGCATCTCAATGAGCCGGTGCCTTCAGTGTAGAACAAGAGAAAAGGACTACAGAGGTCTGGGAATAAATATGGGGGAGATAAAAATCCAGCTAAACATAAAAAAATTAATAAATAATTAAAATTAAAAAAAATAAAAAATTACATTTTTTATTATTAAAAAAAAACGTAATGACCTAAAAGTTAATTTTTTACATAATTAATAAATAATGAATGAATACAATAAAAAATGAATAAAAATAATAATTCATAACATATTTAAAAAGTTATTTTTTTATCAATAAAAAAAAAGAATTACATAAAAATGCAATTATTACATAATTCATGAATAATTAATGAGTACAATAAAAAAGTATAATTAGCCCACTCTATGTTCCCTCTGCCTTTCTTTCCTCCCCCCCTCCTTTATTTCCTCTACTTCCACTTTCCCTGTTGGCTGAAGTTTTGTTCCCAAGTAAGATTTATATTAATTTACTGTTCGAGACTCCTTCTTTGCAAAATGTGAACTTTTTTATTACTTTTGTCAATAATGAGACCATGTGGCTATCTGCGCTATGTATGTTTTATACCGTTTGAAACTTGTTATAAAGATTTATTGAACATTAAAAAAAAAAAATTAATAAAATATTTAAAACATTAATTTTTGTATTGATTAAAAAATAATTACATAAAAATGACATTATTACATAATTGAAAAAGAATGAATAAAAATAATAAATAATAAAATATTTTTTTTTTAATTTCATGTTTTTATCTATAAAATATGAATTACATAAAAATTTAATTATTACCTGATTAATAAATAATTAATGAATACAATAAAAAATAAATAAAAATTGTAATAAAAAACAAATAACAATTGTAATTCATAACATATTTAAAAAGTTATATTTTTATCAATCTAAAAAAAAGAAATTACATACAATGCAATTATTACATAATTCATAAATAATTAATGAGTACAATAAAAAAGAATAATTGGCCCACTCTTTGTTCCCTCTGCCTTTCTTTCCTCTCCCCCGCCCCTCCCCCCCACCCCTCCTTTATTTCCTCTACTTCCACTTTCCCTGTTGGCTGAAGTTTTGTTCCCAAGTAGGATTTATATTAATTTACTGTTGGAGACTCCTTTGCAAAATGTGAACTTTTTTTATCACTTTTGTCATTAATGAGACCATGTGGCTATCTGCGCTATGTATGTTTTATATCGTTTGAAACTTGTTATAAAGATTTATTGAACATAAAAAAACAATAATTAATAAAATATTTAAAACATTAATTTTTGTATTGATTAAAAGATAATTACATAAAAATGACATTATTACATAATTGAAAAAGAATGAAGAAAAATAATAAATAATACAATATTATTTTTTAAATTTCATGTTTTTATCTATAAAATATGAATTACATAAAAATGTTATTATTACATAATTAATACATAATTAATGCATAAAATACAAATTAAAATTCAAAATAATTAGCTAACAAAATATAACAAATAACTATTAAAATAATTAGTCACATAAAAATAAACAAAATAAAGAAATATATTTTATATGAATTGAAATTCTGTAAAATATGCCTTAAATTAGGCTAGATGTATACATCAAAAAAATAAATAAAATAGTTTCACACTTCAATAGGTTAAAACATAGCAGGTTATACAATATAAGATGTGTATATACAAATCCAGACATGAATCTTGTGTAATCTTGAGGTGCTATATAATTCTACCGTCATGTTCAAAGGAAGTCCCTGATGAAGCCTAATAGGGCGAAACACACTAAGTGGAGACCATGCGTTTGACGGTATTCTGTTAGCATCTTATGGGATAAGCAGATTTGTTTGACATTTTTCTGCACAGAGACCTGGCGATGACATCACTAGGACTAAAATAAAGTATGTACAGTATAAACACCTTGCTTTGTAATGCATCTGGCATGCTGCCCTCAATAAGTTGCTATGCTGTTGCCACGTTCTCCTCCCACCAGCAGGGGGGGCAAGTTACTCAAAGCCCAAGAGAATGGAATACAAAGCACTTGGAGTACTGGGAGACGTAGCCCAAGATGATGGCCATGTTATGGGGCGACATCTACTTCTAGCTACAAATCCCAATGGCCTGTGCAGTAGGAGGAGTCAGGGCAAGCAATGTATATTTTTTGTCCAGAAAAATCCCACGCTCTTGGCACTGTGGAAGTTGAACTGTTCAGAGCTGTTGGAGTGAGCAGACCTGTAGAGAGGACTAATCTGTTGGGAGCCAGACGGCTCTTGTGCTAACCCACTGACCAGAGCGGTAAGCAGGAGGTTGCTGCTCCCATTGCGTCTACTCGTTTCACCTACCACCAACATATTCTCCAGACCCACATAGTTTGCCAAGCAAGCCACCACTATCACAGACACCATCTAGGAACTCGTTCTTGAGGAGGTAGACCCCTTTCATAGCAGGCTTTATCACTATATCCAGTGGAGATGGTGAGCGATCTGCCAGCCCACCTACACTTAACACTGGACACGAAAGTACATATGTCACTGTAAGAGAACTATCGTGGCGCTCCAGGCGCGCTCACGCACACATGCGCGCATAAAGAACTCGGCAGATCGCAGATGCGCCAATGCGCATGCGCAAAGAAGTGAGCGTGTGCGTGGGAACGTGTCTGCGCTTTCCTTTGGCGTCAGACGGCCTATTTAAGGAGTACACTGACCTCAGACAGATGCTGACTGATCTTCAGCTGTTCCTGTACCTGTATCCTGTTGATTACTTGCCTGATCATCAGTTGTACCACCTTGGCTTTCCCTGACCTTGCTGCTGGACTCTCCTACACTTATGATTACTGGTTCCTGATCCTGGCTTATTTGACTCTGCTCCTGCCTGATGTCTTGGTACCTTACTGCCCGCCTGCTACCGAACTGGGCTATCCTTGTGACTACGCTCCTGTCTCTTGTTTGGCTCTACACTGCCTACTGGGTATCTGCAAATATGTTCCTGCGACCTGCTGCGACTTTCTGCCTTCCAAAAGTCGCATCTTCTGCTTCAAGCTTCCGGGGCTACATCTATAGGCACTCATGTTCCTCCTGTCCCTTGGTTCCTTCTGTCTCCACTCTCAGCGGGACAAGAGAGGCTGACCTCGTCACTTCAGGCTCCGACCAGGTACGTGACAGTCACTTTTCCTTTCTCCTGTACAATCAGACCCATGTGGCTGTGGCCCCTAACTCTTGACTCTTTTCCATATATCGCCACCTCAGCAGTCCATTAAGATTTCCCATGGCTAATGAGTGGTGCATTGCACAGTCAAAAAAAACAATACTGCGTTTTCATTGCCTGCAGGAGACCATCACCATCTTATGTGAACCAACTGACATCTACTGGGCCCCAACATTAGCCGGCCAAGATCCCTTTACCTCTCGCTCAGGTTATCATTCCCCTTCTTATATTGTTTATGCTCTTCTCTTTGGAGTAAGACCTCCTAACCAGTCTAGGTTTAGCTAAGCCACCATAAGATCACAGGAGCAATATAGTTCTTTCCTTTATTTCATAAATTCTCTCTCATTGCCTGCCAGGTCCTCGGGGTGGTGTTGCTACTGCTTATGCTCATTTGGGCTACCATGTTAATTATTACCTATACCAGTGGTCCAAACTGGTCTCCGAAGCCCTTTGCTTGCTTTTATCTGGCTCTTAGGGCATTATTCGTTCCCACCATTCGCAACAGTGGGGCATAGTTCCTGCCACTGACATCAACAATCAGGCAGTACTGTTCCCACTGACACCAATGATGGGGCACTATACCTGCCAATGGCATCATTGATGGGGCACTAAAAAAAAAATCCCAGTAAGTGTATATTGATTGGTTTGCACGGAAGTTATACCGTCTACAAACTATGGTATATGCACTGGAATTTTTTTATTTTTTATACTAGTAATGGCGATAGAGTTGCCACCGCATCCCTTTAAACCCGAACACATATTGATTACACAGGTTCTGTGGCTGATTAAGGTGGTAATTAAACTCACTGGGTGCCTTATCTGCATTAAATTAGTCTCAGAACCTGTATAATTTATATGTGTTCGGGTTTAAAGGGATGAGGTGGCAACCCTAAATGGCGATGATCAGAGACTTATAATGGGACTGTGATAGTGCGGCGGGCAATCTGACACTGACGCTGGAGGGGACAGATCAACTGCCACTGATGTCTCCAGTGACACTAATACAGTGATCAGTGATAATATTATACACTGTCACTGTACTAATGACACTGGTTGGGAAGGGGTTAACAATCACAGGTAATTAAGGGGTTTAAATGTGTGCCTAACAAGTGCTAATTTGTGTCTTGTGTAGTGGAGCCAGGTGCTCCATTTTTTTTTGGGGGGGGGGCAGTAAACAACCCCCCCCCCGTCTGCACTTACCCCATCCAGCTTGTGGCTCCCCTGGCTTCTCCTACCAGATAATCCGGTCTTAAGATCTGCCTCCTGTCCTGATTGGCTGGGAGGAGAAGCCGGAAGACAATAGCCAATATTGATTCACTAATGTCACAAGTGGGAGGGGTTTGGGGCGCAATGCTCTGCGCCCCGAGCCCAACCCTTTTT
This sequence comes from Aquarana catesbeiana, assembly GCF_042186555.1. Taxonomy (NCBI): domain Eukaryota; kingdom Metazoa; phylum Chordata; class Amphibia; order Anura; family Ranidae; genus Aquarana; species Aquarana catesbeiana. The sequence goes on along the minus strand of NC_133327.1, from coordinate 687,597,180 downwards.
GAAGCCAATTAGAGTCTCAGGCTCTAATCATGTGCTAAAAAAGAAAAAAAAAAACTCATAGAAACCTATGAGTCTGACGCCCCGCAGGGAGATTGGGGGGGGGGGAGTGCATGGAGATTGGGGGGCGGTGCCCCTGCTCCACTTATGGACCGGCCGCCACTGGTACTGTGTGCTGCTTTTTACTAAAGATCTCTTTGTTTCTATTCCCTGCTCGATTCCCTCTGTACAGAGCTCTGTGTTGATGGTCAGCACAGGGCTCTGGGCTGTGATTGGACAAAACAGATCAGCAGGTCCCAGCTAGACATGTGGTTCTCCACCGCTACTGGACAGATGTTTTGAGAACTCTCAATTGGGTATCCCCGACAAAGGTACGCCTTGACCCTAAGTACTGCTTGTTGGGTATTCTTAGTGATTTAATCCCCGGAGGAGCCCACGAGGGTGGCGTTTACTCACACTCTCTTTCAGGACCATAAAGCAGTCCTGCTGCTGTGGAAGTCCCCTGATCCCTCCCTCTTCCCAGCAATGGGTGACACATATGTTTGTCTATACCAATGTAGGGGTTGCCTGGGTAAATTTGAGATACTGTAGGCACCATGATTGGACACTCAGGGTCTCAGTCCCCAAGAACTGGTCCAGATGTGGGTATTACGTTGCCTCGCTGGACCTATACATGTGGAATGGGTCAATATTTCATTCATACTGCCAGGAAGGGGGGAGGGAGTCATAAGAGGGCCAATGAGAGCTGCAGAGCTGGAGGTGTGGCTCTGTGTAAATCCAGGAAGTGAACAGGGCAGCAGCTTCAGCTGCCCACGGTTAAAATGGCTGCAGCCAGACTCAGTGGAGGGAGATTTCTGCAGCATATTTGGCAAGTACAGAATCACAGTATATATAGAATAATATGCAAAGTGGTTGGAGGGAAGCTTCAGAGTGGCAAAGAAGTTTTTATTACAAATTATGTGAGCAGACTGCAGTTCTGCTTTGAGCTCAATCAGACCCTTTTTGATTAAAAAAAAAAAGACCTGTGTGTTCGTTTCGTTCTGAATAGAAATTCAGACAAATTTTTTGTTATTCGAAAATTCAGATATATCCGAATTTCCAAAGTACAATACTAACGAATTTCAACGAATTTCAATGAATCCAAAATAATGAAACGAAGTTCGGCCGAAATTCGAACCACATTCGCAAACTTATTTGCATTCAAAATCAAATATGAAGACATGAACAGAATGCAATAGAATAGAAAATAAAAGAGAATTAAAAAGAATAGACAAGAGTAGAATAGAATAAAGCAGAACAGAATAGAATGGAAAAAATATATAATAGAAATATAATAGAAAATAAAGGAATAAAATATAAAATAATAAAAGAAAATAGAATAGCAAATAAAATAATATACTAGAATAGAAAAGAATAGAGTAAAATAGAACAGAGGCAATAGAGAAAAGTTCCGCTTTAAGCTCAATCAGACCCTTTTTGATTAAAAAAAAAAAGACCTGTGCGTAGAAAAGAAAAGAGCATCAAAAAGAATAGACAAGAATAGAATAAAACAGAAGAGAATAGAATGGAAAAATATATAATATCAATAGAAATATAATAGAAAATACAGGAATACAATATAAAATAGTAGAATAGCAAATAAAATTATAGACTAGAATAGAAAAGAATAGAGTAAAATAGAACAGAGGCAATAGAGAAAAGGGCTTGGGACATGAGGGAATGAGGGATTTTTTTCCCCATAAAATAGAACAGAATAGAATAGGAAATAAGAGAATAGAATAAAATAGAATAGAAAATAAGGGAATAGAAAAGAATACAATAGAAAAGAAAAGAACAGAATAGGAAATAAAACAATAGAACAGAATAGAATAGAATAAAAGAGAACAAAACGAAATAGCAAATAAAAGAATAGAAAACAATAGAATAGACATTAAAGGAATGGAATGGAAAACAATAAAATAGATTACAAAAAATAGAAAGAATATAACCATCATCCAAAAATTGAATTTCGAATAGATTGGAATAGAATAGAAAATAACAGAATAGAATAGAAAAGAACACAATAGAAAAAAAAACAGTAGAATAGAATAGAGTAAAATAGAAAGAAGGTAGCTGTCTTTCGAAAATTCAAATTTCAAATATAATAAATTTGAACGCCAATTCAAATTCGATTAAAATTTTCCAAATTTGGTCGAATTCAATTCAACCAAATTCAGAAAATTTGAATAGAATTTGAAAATAAATAAAACAAAACAAAACAAATGACACAAAATTTAACGAACTTAAATAAACACAATTATTTAAATAACAAATAGAAACAAAACAAATGTTTTAATTCTGATCTGCTGACAATCTCCCACTGTGTCCAATCACAAGAGGTGTCGGGGGGGGGGGGGGGGGGGGGGAGGGGCACTGTGTACAGTACATTGCAGGGGGCGGGCGGCCCGGAAATGGTTAAACTTCATTTTTAAGCTGTTTTAATTTTCAATAACACTTCGTTTTTTTTTTTTTTTTTCCAAAGCTGAAAAACTGACACTTAGAAAGTAAAAAAAAACAAAAAACGACAACGCCTGCATCCAGCGAGGTAAAAAAAAAAAAAAAAAAAAAGAATTACAACCGCTCAGCAATCGCAGAAAAAAAAAAGAAAGCCGACTTTAGAATGCAAATAACGCGCTTTTGAAAGATAATGAAAGGCAGCCGTATAACCTTGCGGACCCCGGGGGAGCTCGGAGGTGAATTATGCGAGGAGCAGCGTGATGAGATCGCAGACGCCAGCTGAATGTGCAAGTGACGAGTGTCATCTTGAAACGCAAACGGGGACTGTGCCAGGCGTTGTCGTGGCACATCGTTATGAGCCGGGGATGTGTGCATTCATAAACATCTTACTTGGCGCGGCCTCGATCCGAAGACGATCCGAAGATGATCCAAGTAGAAAGGCGCTGGAATATTCGTATCGGAGGGGGATAGGAAAAGTGTCGCCTTCTATCTGCTAAATCTCTTATTATTGTTGTTATTCTTTAGAGGATAGAATCGGCGGCGATCGTTTAGACTTTTGTCATCTTCTCTAAGTGAATTGCTTTACGCGTTTCATCGTAAAGGAGGAAGACGGTGATCCTGGAGACAATCGAGGAATCCAAAATAAAAATAAAAGCAGTCACAGAAATGACGTCTTTATCCAGCAACCGTGTCAGAATCACATAGTAGACCAGGGATATGCAATTAGCGGACCTCCAGCTGTTGCAAAACTACAAGTCCCATCATGCTTCTGCCTCTGGGTGGCTGCCAGAGTCTTACTATGCCTCATGGGACTTGTAGTTCTGCAACAGCTGGAGGTCCGCTAATTGCATATCCCTGTAGTAGACCCTTTCATCTGTTTTTGCACTTTATGCACATATTTTTAACCACTCCCCCCCCCCCCCCCAGGTGGACCTCATGGACGTCCCTGACTTTCAATTGTTATACCGGCAGCTTCCGGCATCACCCGGGTTTTTGTTTTTTTTCAGCCAGCGATTCCCTTTTATGTAAAAGCCATCCTAGCCATTAATTAGCCGCTGGATACCTTTTACAGGCGGTGGGAGGGGACACCTCTTTCCCGCCCGCTCTCCACTTTTTCAGTTTCTCCTGTGATCAGGGAGCCCAGGATTCGATCCAGGGAGTCCCACCAGGTTATCATAGAGCTGGTTGTGGACAAGATGGTCCCCAGCCATCTCTATTATCCTGGGAGGCCGGACGCGATAAGAAAAGCATTCCAGACATGTTCAATATTGAGTTGGCTCCGCCCTTTGCAGCTTTAACAGCTTCAACTCTTCTGGGAAGGCCGTCCACAAGGAGTGTGTCTATGGGAATGTTTGACCATTCTTCCAGAAGAGCATTTGTGAGGTCAGGCACTGATGTTGGACGAGAAGGCCTGGCTCACAGTCCCCACTCTAATTTATCCCAAAGGTGTTCTATCGGATTGAGGTCAGGACTCTGTGCAGGACAGTCAAGTTCCTCCACCCCAAACTCGCTCATCCATGTCTTTATGGACCTTGCTTTGTGCACTGGTGTGCAGTCATGTTGGAACAGGAAGGGGCTGTCCACAAACTGTTCCCACAAAGTTGGGAGCATGAAATTGTCCAAAATGTCTTGGTATGCTGATGCCCTAAAAGTTCCCTTCACTGGAACTAAGGGGCCAAGCCCAACCCCTGAAAAACAACCCCACATCATAATCCTCCCCTCCACCAAATGGTTTGGACCAGTACACAAAGCAAGGTCCATAAAGACATGGATGAGAGAGTTTGGGGTGGAGGAACTTGAATGGCCTGCACAGAGTCCTGACCTCAACCTGACAGAACACCTTTGAGATCAATTAGAGCGGAAACTGTCAGCCAGGCCTTCTCGTCCAACATCAGTGCCTGACCTCACAAATGCTCTTCTGGAAGAATGATCAAACATTCCCATAGACACACTCCTAAACCTTGTGGACGGCCTTCCCAGAAGAGTTGAAGCTGTTATAGCTGCAAAGGGCGGAGCCAACTCAATACTGAACCCTACGGACTAAGACTGGGATGTCATTAAAGTTCATGTGTGAGTAAAGGCAGGCGTCCCAATACTTTTGACAATATAGTGTAGAACTTTGGATTTTTTTAATAAATGGGGAATGCGAGGGTGGATTCATAGAAAAAATAGTCAAAATTCATTTTTTTCTTGAATTAACTACTTGCCAACCAGCCGCCGTCGTTATACTGCGGCAGGTTGGCATGGCTGTGCGAATCGCCATAGGTGTACGGCGGCCACTTAAAGGGCTATAGGGGGCACAACGCCAGAGCCGATCTAAGTATGCCGGCATCCGGGGTAAAGCTGTCCACCTAGACCGTCCCCCGCACCGCCGGCTCTCACCGCTGTCAGTCTGCAATCGTGACCGGGAAGACCACCCTGCAGTAGAGAGATTAATCCGCTCATGGAAGGAATGAGGTCGATGGCGGTGCGGAGGACGGTCTATGTGGGCAGCTTTACCCCGGATGCCTCCATACTTAGATGTGCCTCTTTTAACCACTTCAGCCCTGGAAGATTTTACGTCCTTTTTTTTCCCCACAAATAGAGCTTTTTTTTTTTGGTGGTATTTGATCACCTCTGCGGTTTTTATTTTTTGCGCTATAAACAAAAAAAGAGCGACAATTTTGAAAAAAAAAACTATCTTTTACTTTTTGCTATAATAAATATCCCTAAAAAATATAAAAAAAACTAATTTCTTCCTCAGTTTAGGCCGATATGTATTCTTCTACATATTTTTGGTAAACAAATAAAAAAAATTTGCAATCAGTGTATATTGATTGGTTTGCGCAATAGTTATAGCGTTTTATGGCATTTTTACTATAATTTTTTTTTATTAGTAATGGCGGCGATCTGCGATTTTTATCGTGACTGCGACATTATGGCGGACACATCGGACACTTTTGACACTATTTTGGGACCATTGTCATTTATACAGCGATCAGTGCTATAAAAATGCACTGATTACTGTGTGAATGACACTGGCAGGGAAGGGGTTAAACACTAGGGGGCGATCAAGGGGTTAAGTGTGTCCTAGGGAGTGATTCTAACTGTGGGGGGGGGATGGGCTACCACTGACATGACAGCGATCCCTGCTCCCAATGACAGGTCATGTTGCTAGGCAGAACAGGGAAATGCCTTGTTTACATCTCCCCGTTCTGGGGCTCCGTGACATGATCGCGGGACTCTGGCGGACATCAAGTCTGTGGGCACGGTCACGTTGTATGCAGCGCGCGCGTGCCCACTAGCCCCGCCCAGGGGCATTGCTAGGGGGTGGCTATTGGGGCTATAGCCCCGAATATGGCGCCCATAGCCCAGAGTCTCTTGCTGCAGGGTCCCTGCCTAACCAGCGGGTTGCGGCTGCTTCGGCGGGCGGGCTGCATGAGAGAGGCGGAGGAGAGGAGAGAAGCGAGCCAGCAGACGAGCATAGATTACATCTCTCTCCACCCGCTCCACATCAGCGCTCTTCACAGCCGGGCCTCTTCAGTTTGGGAGCGAGGTGCGAGGAGCGGCAGAGAGATGACATCATCTCTCACTGACCGCCACACATCAACGCTCTTCCGCCCTCACAGCGTCGTGGAGTGGAGGTCACGTGCTTCCTGTCATCGTGGAGCTCCACTTTGAAGCCAGACCCCCTAGCTTCAAAGTTGGAGGTGCGGCAGGGAGCGGAGAGATGACATCGTCTCTCACTGCCTACCCCGCATCACCGCTCTCCTGCTTTCACTAAATGGACCAGTGCTGTCAGCCTGCCACCAATGCAGCATCAATGCACATTTGGTGGCACTGGCTGGCATGGCAAGTGACAACCCATATCTGGTGGTCGGTGACGTGACAAGTAACAATCTGCAAATGGTGTGAGGAGATGTGGCAAGTTACAATATGCAAATGGTGGCAAAAGATGTGGCAAGTGACAATCTGCAAATGGTGGCAAGAGATGTGGCAAGTGACAATCTGCAAATGGTGGCAAGAGATGTGGCAAGTGACAATCTGCAAATGGTGGCAGGAGAGGTGGCAAGTGACAATCTGCAAATGGTGGCAGGTTACGTGGTAAGTGGCAATCTGCAAATGGTGGCAGGAGACGTGGCAAGTGACAATCTGCAAATGGTGGCAGGAGACGTGGCAATCTGCAAATGGTGGCAGGTGACGTGGCAATCTGCAAATGGTGGCAGGAGACGTGGCAATCTGCAAATGGTGGCAGGTGACGTGGCAAGTGGCAATCTGCAAATTGTGGCAGGTTACGTGGCAAGTGACAATCTGCAAATGGTGGCAGGAGATGTGGCAATCTGCAAATGGTGTGAGGAGACGTGGCAAGTGACAATCTGCAAATGGTGGCAGGAGATGTGGCAAGTGACAAGCTGCAAATGGTGGCACGAGACGTGGCAAGTGACAATCTGCAAATGTTGGCAGGAGATGTGGCAAGTGACAAGCTGCAAATGGTGGTAGGAGACGTGGCAAGTGACAATCCACATCTGGTGGCAGGTGATGGTGGCAAGTGACACGCCCAGGGCTCCCACTGATTCTGCATTATGGTGAGTTAAACCACTTCATTATATATTAGAATGTAACAATAGAAATAATGCGCTTCGATCACCCTGACACCATATCAACCATGGTGCAATGATGATTGAAGCGCCAACACCAGCCATCGCCCGTTGCTTACCGCCGGTCCCCCCCCCCCCCTCCCCTGCGCGGGCATGCAAAAAGGTTGGTGACCACTGCTATGGGCTCTAACCCCCGATCTTTTGCAGACCTAGCAACGCCCCTGGCCCCGCCAATTAAAGGGGACGTACGGGTACGCCCATTTGCCCACCAATATCGGCGTGCGGCGGTCGGCAAGTGGTTAAAATTCATACGTGCATGTAAGGGCAGGTGTCCCAATACTTTTGACAATATGGTGTAGAACTTGGGATTTTTTTTATATACATATATATATGGGGAATGAGTGAGGGGTTGATTCATAGGGAAAAAAATAGTCAAAATTCAATTCTAATTCTCACTTTTTTGTTTTTTTTTTATTACTATTTTTTTTTTATTATTTGAACTGTACAGCCATGAAAATGCTCCTTGTGTAGATGAGCGTAGAATGGAGGAAGAATATGAAGAGATATCTCTGCATGGAATCCGTCTCCTTTATATCCCGAGCGAGGCGGAGGATTCGGAGAAAACAGAAGCTGTGAATTCCTCTTCATCTCCAAGCTGCGGCTGTCCCTAAATCTGCGGGGTTATTTCTTAATAAAATGGCTTCCAGTGAGGAGACTCAATTACGGAGACAGCGGAAGTGAATTGAGCAATAAATAAAACCGGCATTACGGCGGCGGCCCCCACCGCGGATTACCGACTTCCATCCCGGCTCTCGGGTCCGGAGAACTCCCCGAGAAGCAATATTGGATGAGCTTTTATAGGAGAAAATTAAACTTAAAAATAGTTATTATGGCTCAAGGGGAAAATTCCCGCCCCCCCCCCAAGACGATAAAATAACATTCGGCCAAATAAAATCCGAGCGCAATATCCACCTTGTCTTATTATTCATTTAAAAGAAATAGCAACGAAAATCGCTCAAATGCAGAATATAAGTCACCTTTATTAGTAGATAGCAGAGGAAGTATTCATAACACCACCGTGCTGTGCTAGGGGCGTAAAGGGGGTACGAGGCGGGGGCGGGGGGGTGGCCTATCGGTGTCGGGGGGGAGGGGGGGTACGGGATTTAACGCTTTCCCTGCCAGTCTCAGATTTGCTCTTTTTTGCACACGTTTAAAAAAAAACAAAAATAATAGCAAATAAAACGTGCGAGATAAATCATACATACACAATATTACCAAAAGTATATAAAGGAGGCGGCTTCTCTTCATATTCCTCCTCATGGCACGGTGATATACACAAGGAACATTTTCACGGCTGTACAGTTCAAATAAAAAATGAATTCAATAAAAAAAATTAAAACATTAAAAAAAAATAATAATTAATTTATTTATTTATTTATTGATGTATTTATTTATTTATTTCTTGTTTCAATCTTAATTTTATTGGAAAATTATTACACAAATAGACAAATATGCATACATGGCATAATCATACCATCAGTCAATTTACATATACATTATACAAGCTTACATAACAAAAAAAAAACAACAGAAGAAAACAAAACAAAATAGAATTTAGACTATTTTTTCTTCTATGAATCAACCTCCCTCACTTTCCCAATATTTAAAAAAAAAATCCCAAGTTCTACACTATATTACCAAAAGTATTGGGACACCTGCCTTTACACGCACATGAACTTTAATGACATCCCAGTCTTAGTCCGTAGGGTTCAATATTAAGTTGGCTCCGCCCTTTGCAGCTATAACAGCTTCAACTCTTCTGGGAAGGCCGTCCACAAGGTTTAGGAGTGTGTCTATGGGAATGTTTGACCATTCTTCCAGAAGAGCATTTGTGAGGTCATGCACTGATGTTAGATGAGAAGGCCTGGCTCACAGTCTCCGCTCTAATTCATCCCAAAGGGGTTCTATCGGGCTGAGGTCAGGACTCTGTGCAGGCCAGGAAAGTTCCTCCACCCCAAAATCGCTCATCAATGTCTAAATGGACCTTGCTTTGTGCACTGGTGCGCAGTCATGTTGGAACAGGAAGGGGCTGTCTCCAAACTGTTCCCACAAAGTTGGGAGCATGAAATTGTCAAAAATGTCTTGGTATGCTGAGGCCTTAAGAGTTCCCTTCACTGGAACTAAGAGGCCAAGCCCAACCCCTGAAAAACAACCCCACACCATAATCCTCCCTCCATCAAATGATTTGGACCAGTGCACAAAGCAAGGTCCATAAAGACATGGATGAGCGAGTTTGGGGTGGAGGAACTTGACTGGCCTGAACAGAGTCCTGATCTCAACCCGATAAAACACCTTTGGGATGAATTAGAGCAGAGACTGTGAGCCAGGCCTTCTCGTCCAACATCAGTGCCTGACCTCACAAATGCGCTTCTGGAAGAATAGTCACGCATTCCCCAAACTCGCTCACCCATGTCTTTATGGACGTTGCTTTGTGCCCACCCTTTGCAGCTATAACAGCTTCAACTCTTCTGGGAAGGCCGTCCACAAGGTTTAGGAGTGTGTCTATGGGAATGTTTGACCATTCTTCCAGAAGTATATCTGTGAGGTCAGGCACTGATGTTGGACGAGAAGGCCTGGCTCCCAGTCTCCGCTTTAATTCATCCCAAAGGTGTTCTGTCGGGTTGAGGTCAGTCAAGTTCAGTCAAGTTCCTCCACCCCAAACTCGCTCATCCATGTCTTTATGGACCTTGCTTTGTGCACTGGCCCAAATCATTTGGTGGAGGGGGGATTATGGTGTGGGGGGAGGGGGGATTATGGTGGGGGTTGTTTTTCAGGGGTTGGGTTTGGCCCCTTAGTTCCAGTGAAGGGAACTCTTAAGGCGTCAGCATACCAAGACATACTAAAAACAAATCTGTTGGGATCTGTGGAATTATTTCTCACTTTCTCGCAACAAGCAGCAAAGGGGAATGCTCTGCTGGGTGGCTTAAAGGGGCCACCGGTGTGGGGTTTTTTTTTAACGGTTTGGCCTCTTAATTTCTAGTGGAGGGAACACTTAAGGCGTCAGCATACCAAGACATTTTGGACAATTTCGTGCTCCCAACTTTGTGGGAACAGTTTGGGGACGGCCCCTTCCTGTTCCCACATGACTGCCCACCAGTGTACAAAGCAAGGTCCATAAAGACATGGATGAGCGAGTTTCGGGTGGAGGAACTTGAGGTTAGTGGTGTATTCAGTAGCTTTAGGGCTCTAACACTGTATCCTCTGAAAAAGACGGGTCCTCTTGCTTGATCATGAAGTCTAAAACTCATGGAAAAAAAAATCCTCCTTATAGTGTAAAACTATCACTAAGAAATTTATTTTAAAAAGTAGAACACTCACATAAAAAAATGAAGTAGCAGGCATATCGTCAAAATTATAATCAGGACATGGTATCCAAGGTATTTCCAAATGCAATGACATGGAAAAGACTCGACCCGACGTGTTTCGTCTGCTAAGACATCACCCCAGAGGATGTCTTAGCAGACAAAACGCGTCGGACTTTAGTTGTCTCTCATAGCAACTATTGGAACTGAACATCGGTAGCTTTCCTCTTTCTGACACTTCTTTGCACATATTGCACTTGGCACTTTACAGATTGTTCACATGTAATTATGTGATAATTTGCACTTTGTATATGTATGCATTTATCTCGCACATTTTATTTGCTATAACATTTAGCGCAGAACTGGTTTTATACTCACTGCTACACAATGTTCTGTCAGGTTGTAGTGCTAGCAGCTGTCCACACTCATTGACATTAGCACAGTCATTTCTTGTAAATATCTACTTTGCACACATATTTAACCACTTAGTGACTGTCCACCCCCAATGTACTGTGGGCGAGCGGGCGCTGTAGGCAAAGCGACGCACTGGTAAGTCACTGCCTTCTTCCAGGTTTTCGGGGCGCGTGTATACATTCCCCCCGCCTGGCACCCATTGTGATTGTACACAGCGGGAGTCTGTCAGCAGGGCCCGGTCAATGATTCATGGCTGGGACGTGCTGATTGGCTGTGTTGCATCACACCCCAGAGCCCTGTGTTGGTAAACAACAGAGAGCTCTCTACAGAGGGAGCGACCTGTCAGTTTCTTATCCCTGCGAAGCAGAGCGCTCTTCTAGTAAAAAGCAACAACTTTACACACATTACACATAGTTAGGCACACATTTAACCCCTTGATCACCCTAGATGTTAACCCCCTCCCAGCCAGTGTCATTAGTACAGTCATACCTCTCAACTAATAAACTTCCAAATGAAGAAAGGGACGACCTACGGGTCCCAAAATGTGGGTGTGGCCAAATTCTTACCGGTGGCAGGGGCTAAAGTGGCATGGTTAAACAAAACCCATCGTGTTTATTAATAATGTTAGTAAGAATGGACTTGACCTCTGTCATGTTGTGTCAGGTGGGTTAGTGAGGATGAATTTGACTTTTGTCGTGCTGCATCAGGTGGGTTAGTAGGGAAGGCCTTGGCCCAAGCCACATTGTATCAGGTAGGTTGGTAACATTGCCTTTGGCCTGTATTACATTATATCAAGCAGGTTAGTGAGGGTGGACCTAGCCTGTGCCATGTTGTATCAGGAGCATTGGTGCAGTGACAAAAAGAGGGGGGTCAGAAAAATAGGGGGTGAGAGTGAGGGGAAAGAAAGAGGGGTAAAAGAGGTGGTAGAGAGAGAGGGGGTGAGAAAGTGATGAGGTGAGAAATGGGTGGGAGAGAGGAGTCGATAAAGAGAGGGGTGAGAGAGAGGGGGGTAAGAGAGAGAGGGTGAGAGGGGTGAGAGAGGGGGTGAGAAAGAGGGGTGAGAGAGGGGGTGAGAAAGAGGGGCAAGAGAGGGGCTAGAGAGAGAGAGGGGGTGAGAAAGTGGTGAGGTGAGAGATGGGTGAGAGAGGGAGGAGTGAGAGAGGGAGTGGTGGGAGAGGGTGAGAGAGGGGGCAATAAAGAGAGGGGTGAGAGAGGGGGGGTGAGAGAGAGGGGGTGAGAGAGGGGGCAATAAAGAGAGGGGTGAGGGGGGGTGAGAGAGAGGGGGGGCAAAGAGAGAGATGGTGAGAGGGGGTGAGAGATGAGTCGATAAAGAGAGGGGTAAGTGAGAGGGGGTGAGAAAGAGGGGTGATAGAGGGGGTAGAGAGAGAGGGGTGATAGAGGGGGTAGAGAGAGAGGGGTGATAGAGGGGGTAGAGAGAGAGGGGGTGAGAAAGTGGTGAGGTGAGAGATGGGTGAGAGAGGGAGGAGTGAGAGAGGGAGTGGTGGGAGAGAGGGGGTGAGAGGGAGAGGGTGAAAGGGAGTGAGAGAGGGGGCAATAAAGAGAGGGGTGCGAGGGGGGGTGAGAGAGAGGGGGTGAGAGAGGGGACAATAAAGAGAGGGGCAAGAGAGGGGGTAGAGAGAGAGGGGGTGAGAAAGTGGTGAGGTGAGAGATGGGTGAGAGAGGGAGGAGTGAGAGAGGGAGTGGTGGGAGAGGGTGAGAGAGGGGGCAATAAAGAGAGGGGTGAGAGAGGGGGGGGTGAGAGAGAGGGGGTGAGAGAGGGGGCAATAAAGAGAGGGGTGAGGGGGGGTGAGAGAGAGGGGGGGCAAGAGAGAGATGGTGAGAGGGGGTGAGAGATGAGTCGATAAAGAGAGGGGTAAGTGAGAGGGGGTGAGAAAGAGGGGTGATAGAGGGGGTAGAGAGAGAGGGGTGATAGAGGGGGTAGAGAGAGAGGGGGTGAGAAAGTGGTGAGGTGAGAGATGGGTGAGAGAGGGAGGAGTGAGAGAGGGAGTGGTGGGAGAGAGGGGGTGAGAGGGAGAGGGTGAAAGGGAGTGAGAGAGGGGGCAATAAAGAGAGGGGTGAGAGGGGGGTGAGAGAGAGGGGGTGAGAGAGGGGACAATAAAGAGAGGGGCAAGAGAGGGGGTAGAGAGAGAGGGGGTGAGAAAGTGGTGAGGTGAGAGATGGGTGAGAGAGGGAGGAGTGAGAGAGGGAGTGGTGGGAGAGGGTGAGAGAGGGGGCAATAAAGAGAGGGGTGAGAGAGGGGGGGTGAGAGAGAGGGGGTGAGAGAGGGGGCAATAAAGAGAGGGGTGAGGGGGGGTGAGAGAGAGGGGGGGCAAGAGAGAGATGGTGAGAGGGGGTGAGAGATGAGTCGATAAAGAGAGGGGTAAGTGAGAGGGGGTGAGAAAGAGGGGTGATAGAGGGGGTAGAGAGAGAGGGGTGATAGAGGGGGTAGAGAGAGAGGGGGTGAGAAAGTGGTGAGGTGAGAGATGGGTGAGAGAGGGAGGAGTGAGAGAGGGAGTGGTGGGAGAGAGGGGGTGAGAGGGAGAGGGTGAAAGGGAGTGAGAGAGGGGGCAATAAAGAGAGGGGTGAGAGGGGGGGTGAGAGAGAGGGGGTGAGAGAGGGGACAATAAAGAGAGGGGTGAGAGAGGGGGGTGAGAGAAAGGGGGTGAGAGAGGGAGGGGTAAGAGAAAGGGGGGTAATAGAGGGAGAGAGAGGGTGAGAGTGGGTGAGAGAGGGGGCGGTAAAGAGAGAGGTAAGAGAGAGGGGGTAAGAGAGGGAGGGTGAGAGGGGTTGAAAAAGGGGTGAGAGAGGGAGGTGTGAGAGAAGGAGGGTGAGACAGAGGGGGGGAGAGAGGGGGCGATAAAGAGAGGGGTGAGAGAGAGGGGGTGAGAGATGGGTGAGAAAGAGAGGGGTGAGGGAGAGGGGCTGCATGCCACAGGCAGTCACCTGTTCTCTGCAAGACTCTAAGCACCCAACTGCAAGAGACAGACTCCACCTACTCCAGCCAATCAGCATTCTGGGTGTTGTGAACTTTGGGTGGCCACTCACTCTCTGGAACCTTTTAGCACCCAACTGCCAATTACAGACCATACCCAATCCAGCCAGCCCGTATTCCATGGGCTGCAAAAGTACCCAGCTGCAAAAGACAGATTCCACCCACTCTAGTCAATCAATATTCCAGGTGTTGTGAGCCTTGGACAGCCACCCGCTCTCTGGAGGCTCTCAGCACCCAACTGCCCAATGACTCCTTCCATTCCAGCCAGCCAATGTTCCACTACACCCCACTGCAAGATGCCGATTGGCTGAAGTTTTTAATCACCAATAACTGTATTCAAGTGTGTGCTGATATACTCACTTTCTCCACTGTCAGGAGGCTTGCACAGTGATTGGACACCAAGATATAGTGGGTGGGGCTGTCCTCAAGAGTTTCTCTCGGATTTTGTGGTTAAGTTATTTGTTTCAAAACCCATAATGGTTAGACATGTGCAGAACGGAAAAATGTGTTTTGTTTCTTATATATTCGTTATGTTGCTAATTTTGTTTAGTTTCAGAATTTCTTTAGTGTGGTTTCGGAATTCGTTACATTTTGTTTTGTTTTCGTAAAATTTTGTTTTGTTTATTAACTTTCTAATGAATCCCAAATTTTTAGAGCGTTTCGAATTCGGATCGGTCAAAAAATGATCAACCGATTCGAACTCTGTGTGAAGAATAGCGAGTCGCTGCTTAACAACCAAAAGAAAAAGTAGAAAAGCTCAGTTGTTGCACATGGCAGGAAATGTGATTTTTTTTTTTGTTTCATTTTCCAGAGAATAAAAGATGAAATCTAATTGGTCACTGTGGGTAACAACTTTAAACTTTAATACTTTTTTTATCACTTTTTTTTTTTAAATTGAATAGAACATAATAGAAGTGATTTTTCTGTGTGGGAACATTTCCAATAGTCTCGAGCTTTTGGTTTTTAATTTGATGAAAACCAGCATTGCAGTCCAGAAAGTCATATACAGTATATACTACTATATATATATATATATATATATATATATATATATATATATATATATATATATATATATATATATATATATATATATATTATCTAACAAAAGTAAGTACACCCCTCACTTTTTTGTAAATCTTTTCATGTGACAACACTGAAGAAATGACACTTGTCTACAATGTAAAGTAGTGAGTGTACAGCTTGTATAACAGTGTAAATTTGCTGTCCCCTCAAAATAACTCAACACACAGCCATTAATGTCTAAACCGCTGGCAACAAAAGTCAGTACACCCCTATGTAAAAATGTCCAAATTGGGCACAAAGTGTCAATATTTTGTGTGGCCTCCATTATTTTCCAGCACTGCCTTAACCCTCTTGGGCATGGAGGTCACCAGAGCTTCACAGGTTGTCACTGGAGTCCTCTTCCCCTCCTCCATGAGGACATCACGGAGCTGGTGGATGTTAGAGACCTTGCGCTCCTCCACCTTCCGTTTAAAGGGATGCCCCGAATTACAATATACAAATGTCTTTTTTGCATGTGTGCGCTGTAATATTTTCTTCTACTGTATGGTCTTATGGCTGCACCATCTTTACTGCATCTTTTAGGGTGTGCCCCCCAAATATCTTGTTTGTCTATTGTATGGATTCTGACCAAATCCTTTTGGGTGAGGAGCACCCCACTCCCTCATTAAGTACCTCTCATTAGTGTCCACTTGTGTCATGGGTGGAGACCTCAAGATTCTCCCATATAGAAGAGTGCATGGCTCCCATGGTTCAGAGAAGAGGATCTCCCAGTCTATGGATAGTGTAGGACCCACTAATCATGGGGTACTTTGTCGCAGTATGTGGGCTTAGCACCATATAGCAATATGGTGTGACCAAATCCCCATATTTTTTGATAATGTTTTTTTGAAAATGTTCAGGTGTTTTAAACTAGCCTTGCTGGAGGTAAATGTCTTTTTTGCATGTGTGCGCCGTAATATTTTCTTCTTCATCTATACCAGATCCTTGTCCCAGATGAAGGTCTGATAAAGATATTAAAGAGGAACCCCCCACACAAAAAATAGGCGTGGGATTTCACCCATAATTCATACAAGGTCCTTCATGTCTGCTATGAAATTTAAGGGGATCCCTACCAAAAAAAAGAAAAAAAAAAAATAGCACGAGATCCAGACCAAATTTATACCAGGCCCTTTGGGTCTGGTACAGATTTTAAGGTGCACGCCATGAAAAAATGAAGAAACAAAAGGAGGTCCTCCTTAACCACTTCAATACCGGGCACTTTCACCCCCCTTCCTGCCCAGGCCAATTTTCAGCCTTTGTACCCATATGACATTTTTATCATTTTTTCCACACAAATAGAGCTTTCTTTTGGTGGTATTTGATCATCACTGGATTTTTTTATTCATTTTATAAATGAAAAAAAGACATAAAATTACAAAAAAAAAAAAAAAAGTTTCTTTGTTTCTGTTATAAAATGTTGCAAATAAATAATCTTTCTTCATGAATTTAGGCCAAAAAGTATTCTGCTACATTTCTTTGGTGAAAATAACCTAAATCAGTGGATATTATTTAGTCTGTAGGAAAGTTATAGAGTCCACAAACTATGGGATATATATCTGAAAATGTCAGGACAGTACAAACACCCCCCAAATGACCCCTTGACAGTTTAAGGTATTTAGTAAGAGGCATGGCAAGTTGTAATTTCTTGTCACAATTTTCTGGAAAATGAAGAAATAATAAAAAAAAATGTTTTTCTCAATTTTTAAATTTTTTTTCTTACATCTTGTCACCAGTGCAGTACAGCGTCATCATATAACTGGCGTGGTGGTGATGAGAGACTGGTGACAGTATTTAAAAATTAAACAAAAAATATATATTTTATTTAATATTTTAGTCTTTTTCATTTTTTTGCTGTTTTTTTTAACGATTTTTTTAATACACTGTGACCAGAGCAATATAGTGTTACCATAGTAACATTGTACTACCCTGTGGCAGTGATCATTATTTTTCTTTTTTTTTTCTTTTAAATATTATGATATCTTATACCAGTGAATTTTTACTGGGATAAGCAACCATTTTTACTGAATGAAACTGATTCATTATACTTTTTTGATTAGCTGTGATTGGCCACAACTTGGCCACAGCTAATCACACAGTACAGATGGGTTGTAAATGGCCCTGTCTGTACCATGTGATCACTGTGACCAATCACAGCTAGCAACACAATTGTACAAAATGAATGACATGAAAGGAATCCATCCATTGTTTACAATTGTCATGTGATCTGCTTTGATTGGTCACAGCAACCACATGGTACCGGCAGTGGGTCGGTACACTGATCAGTCATCGGATGTGTCGCAGCCGTCCAGTTCTGGGAGGGCGTCATATGATGTCCTCCCGTGAACCTACCCACTGTGGCTCACAGGCTACGCGCTCTGTGATTGGTGAAGAGCTAATCAGTGGCTCTTTACCATGTGATCAGCGGTGTCCAGTCACTGCTGATCACGATGTACACAGAAGCCAGTTATCGGCATTCCTTTCCTCGCGCTGACAGCATGAGGAGAGGAGAAGAAAGCCGATAACCGACTTGTGTAAAAGGGACATCTACACTGATTATCAGTGCAGTCCCAACAGTGCCCACCAGTGCTGCCAATCAGTGCCCATCAGTTCCTCCTCATCAGTGTCACCTATCAGTGCCACCTATCAGTGCCCATAATTTTCCATCAATGCAGGCTATCAGTGCCCATCAGTGCCTGCCCATCAATGCCCATCAATGCAGCTTATAAGTGCCCATCATTGCAGCCTGTCAGTGCCCACTAGTAATGGAATGGGCGGGGTCCGGGATAGTACAATATAATGGAATGGGGGAGGATAGTACAATATAATGGAATGGGCGGGGATAGTACAATATAATGGAATTGGGGAGGATAGTACAATATAATGGAATGGGCGGGGATAGTACAATGTAATGGAATCTGCGGGGATAGTACAATATAATGGAATTAGCGGGGATAGTACAATATAATGGAATGGGGGAGGATAGTACAATATGATAGAATGGGGGAGGATAGTACAATATAATGGAATGGTCAGGGATAGTACAATATAATGGAATGGTCAGGGATAGTACAATATAATGGAATAGGTGGGGATAGTACAATATAATGGAATAGGTGGGGATAGTATAATGGAATGGAATGGAATGGGCGAGGTCCGGGATAGAACAATGTAATGGAATGGGGGAGGATAGTACAATATAATGGAATGGGCGGGGATAGTATAATGTAATGGAATGGGTGGGGTGCGGGATGGTACAATATAATGGAATGGGCGGGGATAGTACAATGTAATAGAATGGGGGAGGATAGTACAATATAATGGAATGGGCGGGGTCGGGATAGTACAATATAATGGAATGGGGGAGGATAGTACGATATGATGGAATGGGCGGGGATTGTACAATATAATGGAATGGGCGGGGATAGTACAATATAATGGAATGGGCGGGGTCTGGGATAGTACAATATAATGGAATGGGCGGGGATAGTACAATATAATGGAATGGGCGGGGATAGTACAATATAATGGAATGGGCGGGGTCTGGGATAGTACAATATAATGGAATGGGCGGGGATAGTACAATATAATGGAATGGGCGGGGATAGTACAATATAATGGAATGGGGGAGGATAGTACAATATAATGGAATGGGCGGGGATAGTACAATATAATGGAATGGGCGGGGTCTGGTATAGTACAATATAATGGAATGGGGGGGGATAGTACAATATAATGGAATGGGCGGGGATAGTACAATATAATGGAATGGGCAGGAATAGTACAATATAATGAAATGGGCGGAGATAGTACAATATAATGGAATGGGCGGAGATAGTGGTGACATCATTACCCAAACATGGTCATGGCCATATTTGGGGCAATGTTATAGTCCAAATAGGGTCACGTGGCAATATTCAGGCAATGATGTCACGCTCTATTCCAGCCCCATTGTTTATGTGGCCGAGGTTTTGTTTAGAGCCAAACACTCAGCTCATCCCTATTTATATATAAGGATTCTTTTCTTACTTCCGGACAATGTACTGTTAATCAAATATTTTTTATTTTTTGTTTGGTCGTCAGCGTTTCCACTTTGCCGTTATTGAAGAAGTCAGTAATGACTCATTTTGTCGGTGAATGAAATCTCCAGCTCTCCGAACGATAATAAAAATGTTCCATAATTATAATGCGCCTTGCATTTAGGCGCTTGTTATAAAATATAAGGCAGAAGTTCTATTTATTTAATGTCGGTTGACGTGACCAATTACGGGTCCAGATACATATAATTAGCCGCAATTAGCATATTTTCGCATTGAATTATCTTGCTATCTTTAGAGCAACTTAGCGGGTAAATATGAAATATTGAACAGAAGCAGCGTGATAACATCCACCCCGCTAATCACAGGGAACCGGACGGAGACCGAAATCTCTGAGCTCGCCGGAGAATTTTCAAAAAACATTTTAACATTTAAGGAGGCAACAGAAATAATCTTTAATGTCCTCCCAGTCTTAGTCCGTAGGGTTCAATATTGAGTTGGCTCCGCCCTTTGCAGCTATAACAGCTGCACCTCTTCTGGGAAGGCCGTCCACAAGGTTTAGGAGGGTGTCTAACCCCTTCAATACCGGGCACCCCCCCCTTCATGCCCAGGACAATTTTCAGCTTTCAGCGCTGTCGTACTTTGAATGACAATTACGCGGTCATCCATCACTGTACCCAAACTACATTTTTATTATTTTCTTCCCACAAATATAACTTTTCTTTTGGTGGTATTTGATCACCTCTGGGGGGGGGGGTTATTTTTTGCTAAACAAACTAAAAAAGACCAACATTTTTGAAAAAAAATAAAGGTTTTTCTTTGTTTCTGTTATAAATTTTTGTTTTCTCTTTCACCGATGGGCACTGATATGTAGAATTGATGGGCACTGATATGCAGCACCGATGGGCACTAATAGGTGGCACTGATGGGCACTGACAGGCAGAACTGATGGGCACTGATAGGCGGCACTGATCTATGGGCACTGATAGGCGGCACTGATCTAGAGCACTAATGGGCACTGATGAGGCGGCAGTGATAGACACTGATGAGGCGGCACTGATGAGGCGGCAGTGATAGACACTGATGAGGCGGCACTGATGGGCACTGATGAGGAGGCACTGACATGTAAAATTGATGGGCATTGATAGGCGGCACTGATGGGCACTGACAGGCAGAACTGATGGGCACTGATAGGTGGCACTGATGGGCACTGACAGGCAGAACTGATGGGCACTGATAGGCGGCACTGATGGTCACTGATAGGCAGCACTGATTGGCACTGATAGGCAGCACTAATTGGCACTGACAGGTGGCACTGATGGACACTAATAGATGGCACTGATGGGCAGCACTGATGATGAGGTACTGACAGGTTTTCCTGATGGGCACTAATTCGCACCATGATGGGCACTGATTGGCACTGTGGCAGGCACTGATTGGCACTGTGGCAGGCACTGATTGGCACTGTGGCAGGCACTGATTGGCACTGTGGCGGGTACTGACAGGTGTTTCTGATGGGACACTGACTGGAAGCTGATGGGCACTGTTGGTGGCACATCTGATGGGGCTGTGCTGATAACGAATGTGCTGATTACCAGCACAGACCCCCCGCTCTGACAGGGAGAGCTGCCGAACGACACTCCCTGTCAGCGCAAACCGATTACCGGCACTTCCTGGTCCTTGATTGGTCACAGTTGATCACGTGGTAAGGAGCTTCCGTCAGAGGCTCCTTACTACGATCGGAGATGCAGTATGTCGGAGTGACACACAGCACCACTGATCACCGCGCTGCGCGCCCCCCCCATGTTATCCTGCTGGATGTTATATGACGCTCAGTCAGGATAACTGAACCACCGCCCGGCCGTCATTCTGCTATAGGCCGGGTGGAAAGTGGCTATGGGAATGTTTGACCATTCTTCCAGAAGAGCATTTGTGAGGTCAGGCACTGATGTTGGATGAGGTGTTCCCAAAGGTGTTCTATCGGGTTGAGGTCAGTACTCTGTGCAGGCCAGTCAAGTTCCTCCACCCCAAACTCGCTCATCCATGTCTTTATGGACCTTGCTTTGTGCACTGGTGCGCAGTCATGTTGGAACAGGAAGGGACCGTCCCCAAACTGTTCCCACAAAGTTGGAAGCATGAAATTGTCCAACATGTCTTGGTATGCTGACGCCTTAAGAGTTCCCTTCACTGGAACTAAGGGGCCAAACCCAACCCCTGAAAAACAACCCCCACACCATAATCCCCCCTCCCCCCACACTATAATCCCCCCTCCACCAAATGATTTGGACCACAAAGCAAGGTCTAAAAAGACATGGATGAGCGAGTTTGGGGTGGAGGAACTTGACTGGCCTGCACAGAGTCCTGAACTCAACCTGATAGAACACCTTTGGGATTGACTTAGAGCAGAGACTGCGAGCCAGGCCTTCTCATCCAACATCAGTGCCTGACCTCACAAATGCGCTTCTGGAAGAATGGCCAAACATTCCCATAGACACCCTCCTAAACCTTGTGGACGGCCTTCCCAGAAGAGTTGAAGCTGTTATAGCTGCAAAGGGCGGAGCCAACTCAATATTGAACCCTACGGACTAAGACTGGGATGCCATTAAAGTTCATGTGTGTGTAAAGACAGGTGTCCCAATACTTTTGGTAATATAGTGTAGATGAGAAAGTATATTATATTTACTTGTTTTATAGTTTTTTTAACACTTCTTCAGTTGCTTCCTGGTTTCTGGCCTAGGCCAAAACGACGTCACACATCCCAGGAGTCTTCATGGGAGGAGAAACTTTCTCAGCTAAGCACACCCTCCTGCTTGCATGCCTGAGCTAAGGGCAGGTGGATTCCGGGAAGTAAATGCTACATGAATCATCTGGGTGGTTTTCAAAGTGATTTCTCAGCAAAATAAAGCATGGAGACATGGATGGATGGAGGAGTTGCTTTGAATACTAAAAATGATTTAAAGCCGAACCTCAGTCATTTTTTTCATCTTTCCATCTATTAAATCTTCTGCTCTTCTTGTTGTTGTTGTTTTAACTTTGGATAGTAAAACATTTTTTTCTGCCAGTAAATCCCTTATAAAGCCCACTTCCTGTTTCCTGTTTGGTCATTAGTCTAGGATTATGACATCATGCACAGCTCTCTTTCTCAGTCTCCTGAGAGTTTGCCAGGAAGGGAGGGGGGGTG
Organism: Aquarana catesbeiana; assembly: GCF_042186555.1. Taxonomy (NCBI): domain Eukaryota; kingdom Metazoa; phylum Chordata; class Amphibia; order Anura; family Ranidae; genus Aquarana; species Aquarana catesbeiana. The sequence goes on along the minus strand of NC_133327.1, from coordinate 687,575,062 downwards.
AGTCATAAGAGGGCCAATGAGAGCTGCAGACCTGGAGGTGTGCCTCTGTGTGTCTGTGTAAATCCAGGAAGTGAACAGGCAGCAGTTTCAGCTGCCCACAGTTAAAATGGCTGCAGCCAGACTCAGTGGAGGGAGATATCTAAATGTCGGCTGCTGCAGGAGTGCTGGTGAGGAAGAGAAGAGAGAAGTAGTATTACGTTGAAAGAGACAACCTCAGCCCTGGGCTCCCGACAGGCCACGCCCTTCAAGGTGTTTCGCTCCGCCCCCTGGAGCTGAGTCATGGGGAGCTATCATGACCCAGCTCTGGGGGTGGAGCGAAACGCTTTGGGGGCATGGCCTGGCAGAAACCCAGGCTGAGTTGTCTCTTTCAACGTAATGCTACTTGCATGGATGTGCGGCACTGGGCATTCCTTCAAGCTTTTTTTCTCACCCGGGGGGATGTGCCCCATCAGTAATGCTTGTCAGTGCCCATCTGTGCTGCCTTTCAGTGCCCATCAGTGATGCCTGTCAGTGCCAATCAGTGCCTCCTCATCAGTGCCACCCATCAGTACCACCCATCTGTGTCACCTATCAGTGCCGCCTATCAGTGCCCATCAGTGCTCATTAGTGCCGCCTTATCAGTGCCCATCTGATGCCTTTCCATGTTCATCAGTGATGCCTGTCAGTGCCAATCAGTGCCTCCTTATCAGTGCCACCTATCAGTACCACCCATCTGTGTCACCTATCAGTGCCACCCATCAGTGCCGCCTATCAGTGCCCATCAGTGCTCATTAGTGCCGCCTTATCAGTGCCCATCAGTGCTGCCTTTCAGTGTCAATCAGTGATGCCTGTCAGTGCCAATCAGTGCGTCCTCAACAGTGCCACCTATCAGTGCCGCCTTATCAGTGCCCATCAGTGCTGCCCCATCAGTGTCCATCAGTGATGCCTGTCAGTGCTTCTTCATCAGTCCCACCTATCAGCGCCACCCATCAGTGCCACCCATCAGTGCCACCCATCAGTGCCACCCATCAGTGCCGTCTATCAGTGCCCATCAGTGCTCATTAGTGAATGAGAAAAATTACTTCCAAAATTTTATAACAGAAACTAATAAAAAAAAATGTTTTTTCAAAATTTTCAGTCATATTCGATTGTTTAACAAAAAAAAAAAAAAAAAAAAAAACCCAGAGGTGATTAAATACCACCAAAAGAAAACTCTATTTGTGGGAAAAAAAATGCTAAAAACGTCATCTGGGTACAGTCAAGCATGACTGCGTAATTGTCATTCAAAGTGTGACAGAGCTGAAATATGAAGATTGGCCTGGGCAGGAGGGAGGTGGGAAGGGGGGGGGGTGCCCGGTATTGAAGGGGTTAAATAGCGTGATTGATTGGTGGCGCTCAGATGCCGTGTATTCCCACTTTAAGTAAGAAGGTCATTTTAGGTGAAACTTTAAAGCTAGAGGTTTACTTTTCTTTTTTTGCTGTATCTTTTATTTTATAGAATTATCAGTTTGAATCAAAAGCCGGGGATATAAATACATAAATATTTGAATATTTCAATAGAAAATGTAACAGTTTTATAAAGTGTTTCATCTATTTACATAAAGCAACAAAATAATACAAGCTCTGCGCCCCGTACAATGAAGGGGGGAGGGGGGGATGAAATCCATCGGGGGCGGGGAAGACAATCCATTCCCTCTATACTTTATTCATGGCGGTTTCTGCTATTTTACAAACATTATACACGGAATTTCACATCCGACGCGTCTGACTCTGTTTATGGAAATACAAGTTCTGGTTGTTTACTGAGACCCCTCCATGAATACCAAACCCCATCTTACGCCTGATTATTCCAACCAAGGTAAATAAATACAAACAAAAAAAACATTCATTTTGGGTCTTTTTTTTTTTTTTTTTGCTGCATGAGAAAAATCTGATGGTGGCAATTTATACTTTGTACCCCAAGTAGACGCGGCATCACATGTCCTTCCAGCGCTCCTTTCCTGGATCTTCATACAGGATCTAGCAGAATTCTACAGCAGTATTAAACCCAAAAGCCAATATTTAATATATTGCAGATGATCAATTCTTAGATGTGACGGCCGCATTGGTTTTCTTTTGTAGGCTTTCCTTCTGCTATTTTCATCTATTCATCCAGCCAGTAAGTCTGTAGTTTTTTTCAAAAGAACAAGCTCTCTTGCAGTTACAGGGATCAGACAAATCATTTAACACTGGCAGGGGTGCTTACAGTGGCGGCTGGTGTTTAACATTGTTTGTACGGGGCGTAAAAACAAACTGAAATATTCCCCCCCAAAATCCATACCAGGCCCTTATCCGAGCACACAGCCTGGCCGGTCAGGAAAGGGGGTAGGGACGAGCGAGCGCCCCTCCCCCCCTCCTAAACCGTACCAGGCCGCATGCCCTCAACATGGGAGGGTGGGTGCTTTGGGGGGGGGCACCCTGCGGGCCCCCCTCCACCCCAAAGTACCTTGTCCCCATGTTGATGAGGACAAGGGCCTCTTCCCAACAACCCTGGCTGTTGGTTGTCGGGGTTTTTACCTTTCAGATGACGGCTTGAGGGTTTTTGGTGTCTCTTTTTCTCATTCAGACAAAACCTGTTATAGGGTGACCACACAAGTAGCCATTTTAACACACATTTGATGGTTGTCACTATCAGGAAACCTGTAGGCAGGTGCATTCTATTTACTCCACCGCAGGTGGTGCTCTTCTGCAGCTGGAGAGGAAGTCACTGGGGAAGCACCCCATGGGATGCTGATGCCCCATGTGAATCCAGCAGCCATGTTTGGTCCGGCAGAGCCGACTTAAGGCCCTGGCTCCCAGGCTTGTCGTGCATCTTCACAAGTTGGTGTAGTAGGCACAGGTACTCCACCTGTTATGGACAATTCTAGCGGTAGGGAAAGGCCCTAACAAACCACCTCGACCCCATGTTGGTAAGGACAAGGGCCTCACCCCCACAACCCTGGTTGTGGGGGTGCAGGGGGTTGCTATAGTTAGTTAGTGATGTTAGCCACAATCCATGCCCCTATGTTTACCTTTCAGATGATGGCTCGAGTGGTCTTGGTGTCTCTTTTTCTCATTCACGCCATTCCTGTTATAGATTAACCACACAATGAGCCATTTTAATACATATTTTGATGGGTGTTACTATCAGGAAACCTGCCCAGAGAATTGTCATGCAACCATCATTGGAGGTCATGTAGATGGGTGGGGGGGGGCCCTAGCAAAGACCCTATGTTTGTAAGAAGAAGGGCCTCTCCCCCACAACCCTGGCCTGGTGGTTGAGGGGGGTGCATGTGGTTTCTATAGTTAGTGATGTCAGCCACAATCCATATCCCTATGTTTCCATTCCAGATAACAGCTCAGGGAGTCTCGTCATCTCTCTTTCTCATTTTAGAAAGGTCGGAGGTATTCTTTAACATTTAAAAGTTTTCGCAACCGACTACAAGCTGTAAATGTATTCTTGGCAACACGTGGCTCTCGTTATTACGAGTGCGCTTTCCAGAAGGTATTAGCTCTCATTTGCCTTTGACTTTTCTAGGAAATTCTGCTTCTTAATTAATAATCCGTCATAAATTAGATCACCCGCTGACAGGTCTTCAGATGGAAGGCGGAAAAAAAAATAAAAAATTGTATGCAACCTTGAGCTCAGGTCAATTGTATATCCACGGCCCAGCAAGAGCTCCATCAATCACGCGATCCGGCTCTATATGTTTTTCTCCACTGTAATCTGAAAACGCTGTAACTTTCAGTTATCTGTTTACTGAAGATTAGCAATGCAAATTCAGCCCATAAACAGGAGGCACCCGGCTCGGAGATCCCCGGGGTGTCAATCATTTCCCCTGACCTGTATATTCCAAACAGATTCAAACTGTTTATCACTAATAGGAAACTAAATGGATACATAAGAAATGTATGAAATGCGGGATGCTGGATTTATGCGGTAATATTCCTGTTACCATGCAGGGATAATGAGAGTATGCAATAAAGGCGCAAAATCTGGAAAAATCGGATAAAAACACCATAACATGAAAACAGTATATATAAAAGGTTATTATATATAAATAACCAGGGCTTTTTTTCTCAGAGAATAGGTTCTGGAACTCCCACCTTCTGAGTCACTTCTTGTCTCTGCCCCCTACCCACCTCCGAGCAACATCTCTTGGTTCCACCCCCTACCCACCTCCCAGCACCGTCTCATTCAGAGAATACAAAGCCAAGTATGATTATGTCATGCTATGCTGAAGTAATTTGTATTGAAATTGGTAATGATAACAAGAAAAGCACTACAATAGATCCCCTGCAGCCAGCAGCTAACCCCCCCCCCCAGCAACAATAGGCCCCCCCAGCAACATAGGACCCCTGCAACAAAATATCACCTCGGCAGCAAGACCAGATCTCCCAGCGGCCAGCATCAACAGACTCTCCAGCAGCCAGGAACAATAGACCCCTCCATTAACAGTAGATCCCTTCCAGCAGCAGTTGACCCCCCCCAGCAACATAACCTCCCCCAATAATAGATCCCCCACCAGCAACAACGGACCTCCCCAGCAACAATAGGCCACCACACAAAAACAGATCCCCTCCAGCAACAATAGATCCCCCAGCAGCCAGCATCAGTAGACCCTCCAGGACAGCCCAGCACCCCTTGCCATTAGATACATTCAGTGCTGGAGGTGCCGGAACTGCGCTCCCGCTGAAAAAAAGCCCTGTAAATAACACTGTATAGGGGAAAGGTGGGGGGGTGATAATAAGTCCAAAAAAGTCCATGATAAAAACAGGGGAAGGAGGGATGATGATGGAGAATCCACAAGCAGGGCTGCCTTCAGAGGGGAACTGAAACCAAGTCCCAAATATCTAAGAGAAAGCACAAGGAGAGAGGCGCCTCTGGGTGTAGAAGTAAAAAGCAATTTATTAAATTACATGTACAGGCAACTCACATGTATGAAGTCATCAATAGGCATGTAATAGTTAAAAGTGCATCCATCGTGGGAAAAGTCATCAGATCCGTCATGGGGGGTCTTCCTGCTTGCCAAGCGTGTAGCTGTGTGTGCTCAGGACACCGCAAGTTGGAAAAGCCGGCCGCTGTGGAGAAAAAACTCAAAGCGAGGCCTGGAACGCGGATGGATGGCAGGCAAGGAGAGATGACGTCACTGGTAAGCGACGCGTTTCACGAGCGTACGGGCTGCAATGATGTGGCAGCCACGCTCCTTCATCAAGCTATGGGTGGATGGTAGTGCTGACATTAAAAAACCTAACGGGGGAGGGGAAGTGGCCAAGGGAGGGGCACTGTGATTGGTCAGAAAACCATAGTAAAGCCTGTAAAAAGCACTATCATGAAACGATCATCTATAGAGTGGCTATAACATCAGTAATGGTGCACTAGGCAATAATAATAGGAAACTTATGATTCAGTAATGTAAGTAATTGGCATGACAATTAATAAAGGGGCAACAATTAAGAAGCATGTGGTACACAGTATAAGAGCAATTAACATTAACCAAATGTCTAATCGAGGAACATAGTAAAGTAAAAGAACACATGTAGGGGATAATTGAAAATTAAAAATTAAAAACTAAGAAGTACAAAAACACTACAGTGGAACTGAGAATGATATGGAGTAGAAGTACAAACTAAATTTATATATCGGTCTGCAGAAATATACATATATAGATATACATGATGTATACAACATAATAAAAATATACACTAGAATGAATATTGTTAAAATGCATAAATGTATAAAAATAATAATAAAAAATAATAATGAAAAATGTGCATACGCATGCTAAATTAAGGTATGATGGGGATGTCAGTAGTCATGCGTAAAATACTATGTGCACAAAAAGAAATGATAAATAAAAATGGATAAAAGATTGGAGAATTAAGTTTAAATATAAGTTATTTGCATATGGCTAGAGAATACAAAATACCCGTTCCTGAAATTATAAAACAAAAAATGTAGGCTATGTAGGGCAATGTTATGTCCATACTTACAGCAGCCCTCCACCCCCAGAAGAAAAGGAAATCAAGAGAAAACCAACCTGCAAATATAAATGTGAATAATTTAAAATTAACTTAAAAGCAAGGGGATGGAGGTCTATATATAGTGAAGGACAAAAAATACGTTTATAGAATGGTGACAATCTCAATACTTACATTGATGCCTCCTGGCGAGAGTACATCCAGGGTTATTAATTGTCATGCCGATTACTTACATTACTGAATCATATGTTTCTTATTATTATCGCCTAATGCACCATTACTGAAGTTATAGCCACTCTATATATGATTGTTTCATAATAGTCCTGAAACGCGTCGCTTACCAGTGACATCATCTCTCCTTGCCTGCCATCCATCTGTGTTCCAGGCCTCGCTTTGAGTTTTGTCTCCACCGCGGCCGGCTTTTCCAACTTGCGGCGTCCTGAGCACTCATAGCTACACGCTTGGCAAGCAGGAAGACCCCCCCATGATGGATCTGATGACTTTTCCCACGATGGATGCACTTTCAACTATTACATGCCTATTGATGACTTCATACATGTGAGTTGCCTGTACATGTAATTTAATAAACTGCTCTTTACTTCTACACCCAGAGGTGCCTCTCTCCTTGTGATTTCTCAGGGATAATGATAACCTCGCATTACAAATACAATGGGCTTGTAAAATCTTAGATACAAGTTTCATAATGGTGTCGCAATCCTTGTTGTACATTTTCTATACACCAAACAGCCATAGCATTCTCACCACTGAAAGTTAAAGGGAATAACATTGATTATCTCATGACAAAGGGACCTGAAAATAAGTGGGATATATGAAGTAGCAAGTGAACATGTTGTCCCTAAAGTTGATGTGTTGAAAGCAGAAAAAACAGGCCAGTGTAAGGATTTGTGCGACTTTGATCAGGTTCAATTTTTTAATGGCTGGACGACTGGGTCAGAGCAGCTCTAAAACTGCAACTCTTGTGGGATGTTTCTGGTCTGCAGTGTTCCAAAGAAGGATAACCGGCCAAGGGGAGACAAGGTCATGGGTGGCCAAAGCTCATTGATGGAGGTGCGGAAGGGAAGGCTCACTGATGGAGGTGGGGAGGGAAGGCTAATTGATGGAGGTGAGAAGAGAAGGCTCATTGATGGAGGCGGGGGGGGGGGGGCAGGCTCATTGATGGAGGTGGGGAGGGAAGGCTCATTGATGGAGGTGGGGAGGGAAGGCTCATTGATGGAGGTGGGGAGAAAAGGCTCATTGATGGAGGTGGGCAGGGAAGGCTCATTGATGGAGGTGTAGAGGGAAGGCTCATTGATGGAGGTGGGGAGAAAAGGCTCATTGATGGAGGTGGGCAGGGAAAGCTCATTGATGGAGGTGTAGAGGGAAGGCTCATTGATGGAGGTGGGGAGGGAAGGCTCATTGATGGAGATGGGGAGGGAAAGCTCATTGATGGAGATCGGGGAGGGAAGGCTCATCAATGGAGGTGGGGAGGGAAGGCTCACTGATGGAGGTGGGGAGGGAAAGCTCATTGATGGAGATGGGGAGGGAAGGCTCATTGATGGAGGTGGGGAGGGAAGGCTCATTGATGGAGGTGGGGAGGGAAGGCTCATTGATGGAGGTGGGGAGGGAAGGTTCATTGATGAAGGTGGGGAGGGAAGGTTCATTGATAGAGATTGGCTAATGGTTCAAGCAGAGTATAAGGAAAGGCTCATTGATGGAGGTGGGGAGGGAAGGCTTATTGATGGAGGTAGGAAGGGAAGGCTCATTGATGGAGGTGGGGAGGGAAGGCTCATTGATGGAGGTGGGGAGGGAAGGCTCATTGATGGAGCTGGGGAAGGAAGGCTCCTTGATGGAGGTGGGGACAGAAGGCTCATTGATGGAGGTGGGAAGAGAAGGCTCATTGATGGAGGTGGGAAGGGAAGGCTCATTGATGGAGGTGGGGAGGGAAGGCCACTCCAAAATTAAAAAAGAAAATGGTTTGGGGTCCCCCCCCAAAACTCATACCAGACCCTTATCCAAGCATGCAGCCTGGCAGGCAGGTAAAGAGGGGGGAGGAGTGAGCACCCCCCCTCCTAAACAGTACCAGGCCACATGCCCTTAACATGGAAGGGTGCTTTGGGGCGGGGGCTCTGCCCCTCTCACCCTAAAGCACCTTGTCCCCATATTGATGGGGGCAAGGGTCTCTTCCCCATGACCCTGGCCGGTGATTGTGGGGGACTGCAGGCAGGGGGCTTATCAGAATCTGGAAGCCCCCTTAACAAGTGGGCCCTCAGATTACGCCCCCCCATGTGAATGAGTAGGGGTGTATTGTACCCCTACTCATTCACCAAAAAAAGTGTCAAAAATAAGTAAAGATTTGAGCCCGTTTTTGACAATTCCTTTATTAAAAAAAGTAAAAAAAAATTTACCCCGATGTAGATCCATCATCAATCATGATGCCAGCCACAACGCCGAACCCTAAAAAAAGAAAAACAAACGCCCTGCCAGCAAGTCAGCCTTCCTCGCGGGTGAAGGGTTTTTGTCTTTTTTCAGGTCCAGTGGAGCGGCAGGTGGCGTGATTGATGATGGATCTACCCCATACTCATTTACATGGGGGGGCTGGGATCTGGGGGCCCCTTGTTAAAGGGGGCTTCTATATTTCGATAAGCCCCCTGCCCGTAGACCCCCACAACCACAACCCAGGGTTGTCGGAAAGAGGCCCTTGTCCCCAGCAACTTGAAGACAAGGTGCTTTGGGGGGGCAGCCCCCAAAGCACCTTCCCCCCCATGTTGAGGGCATGTGGCCTGGTATGGTTCAGGAGGGGGGCTCGGGTTTCCCCTTCCCTTTCCTGGCCTGCCAGGCTGCATGCTTGGATAAGGGTCTGGTATGGAGTTTGGGAGGGACCGCCTGCCGTTCTTTTTCATTTTCTATTTCTATCAGTCAATTTAAATGTCATTTTTTGGGTGATCACAGTGATCACAGCGCACGCCGTGCGCGTCCTTCAGGGGGGCGTGGTGAGCGTGCAAAGGGGAGGACATCTGTTGATGGCCTCCTGGCAAAGCAGATCTGCGTTGTAGCCATCATTCCTCTATAGCGCAGATCTGAAGGGGTTAAACCTCATTTGCCGTGTAGTTGCCCACCCCATTAATTTGTTCAGATCTTCTTGCAAGGTTTCCACATCCTGCGGAGAAGTTATTGCCCTGCTTAGCTTAGTATCATCCGCAAATACAGAGATTTAGCTGTTTACCCCATTCTCCAGGTCGTTTATGAACAAATTAAATAGTATTGGTCCCAGCACAGAACCCTGGGGGACCCCACTACCCACCCCTGACCATTCCGAGTACTCCCATTTATCACCACCCTCTGAACTCGCCCTTGTAGCCAGTTTTCAATCCATGTACTCACTAGACATGTGCATTTCGTTTCTTTCCGAATTGAAATTCGGACGAATTTTTCATTATTCGGAAATTCGGATGCATACGAATTTCTGAATTACAAAAGTGATGAATTTAAACGAATCCGAAAAAAAGCTAACAAATTCGTATCGAATTTGAAAACAAATTCGAATCGAATTCGAAAATGAATTCGAAAACAAATTTGAATTGAATTTGAAAACAATAGAAATCGATTTTCTAAAAAATACAATAAAATAGAATATAAAATCATAAAGCAATAGAATACATATATATAATATTTTTTTTATTCTGTTTTATTGTTTTTCTATGCTCTTCTTTTCTTTTCTATTATGTTCTATTCTATAATAGTCTTTTCTATTCAAATTTGAATTCATTCTATACAAAATTCGAATTTCAGAACATGGTTTCTGAAGATCGAATTTCGTATAGAATGAATTTGAATTAGAATAGAAAAGATTTGAATATAAAAGAATAGAAAAGAATAGACTAGAAATTCGAATATCATATAGAATTAGATCGAATTTGAATAGAAAAGAAAATAATAGAAAAGAATAAACTAGAAAAACATATATTGTATTTTGTTCTATTCTGTTCTTTTGTTTTTCTATTCCATTCCTTTCTATTATTTTCTATTCTATTCTAATCTTTTCTATTCAAATTCAAAATCATTCTATACGAAATCTGAATTTCAGAAAATGGTTTTATATATATATATATATATATATATATATATATATATATATATATATATATATATATATATAACCATTTTCAGAAATTCTAATTTCGAAAATCGAATTAGAATAGAAGAAAAGAATAGACTATAATATATATATATATAGTGCCAAAGGTTGCTGCACTTAAAAATTTGTTGCTTTATTCCATCAAATCTTTAGAAAAAGATTACAAAGCAAGTAGAGTCATTCCAAACAAAATCATTACAAACATCTGTTCAGACAAAGATTACGTTTCAGGCTGATTTGTTCGCACCCTTCCTTAGATCAGTCAGAACACATCTGAACTTTATTTTTATATATATAAGGTCGGTGGGAGGACCTGTTTGCTCTATTCGAATCTTTTCTATTGGAATTCGATTTCATTCTATATGAAATTCTCATTTCGCAAAATGGTTATATATAGTTTACTTTTTCAAATTCGGTCAAATTTTTTTCGAATGCGGTAGAATTATTTAAATTTGTTAGTTTTTTTTCGAATGCGGAAGAATTTTTTCGAATTTGATCGTTTTTTTTCGAATGCAGTAGAATTTTTTTCGAATTTGATAGTTTTTTTTTCGAATGCGGTAGAATTTTTTTTTTTTATTCGAATACCAAACTAAACGAATCCCTAAAACGAATGTAACAAATGCAACTAATTTAACTAAATGAATTTAGTTAAATAACGAATTGAAACTAAACTAAACAATTTTTTTCATCCTGCACATGACTACTCACCCTATGGTCCATGCCAATGGACCTTATTTTGTACAGTAAACGTTTATGGGGAACTGTGTCAAATGCTTTTGCAAAATCCAGATACACCACGTCTACGGGCCTTCCTTTATCTAGATGGCAACTCACCTCCTCATAGAAGGTTAATAGATTGGTTTGGCAAGAACGATTCTTCATGAATCCATGCTGATCACTGCTAATGATATCGTTCTTATTACTAAAATCTTGTATATAGTCCCTTATCATCCCCTCCTATCAACCCGGCGGATACCTGTCATCATTACATCATTGGAACCATGAGTGTACCTGGTTGCCTCCCTCTGGGTTATTGTGAACTGTTGGTGCATTATTCTAATACAGTTTTCTCTTTTACCTGACTGTGAATTATTGACGCTGCAAATGCTGCACCCCACCTAGAGGTGCCCCTCAACCACAAGTGTAAATGAGTCCTTAGACTAAAGTTTGTTCCCCTCCAACCCCGAGGAATAGGCTTTCCATCTATCTTGAAGCTTCTCAGTCGTCAACACCTGCCAAAGACACTTTCCTGTGATTACTGAAGATTGCTGTTATTGTATCTAAATGTATCATTTTGAATATTTTGTATCTTACCTTGTGATAATGAGGTTGTTATTTTTACATAGTGACGGGTTATCACCCAATAAATGTACATATTTAAGGCCAGGGATTGATCAGCGTCCAGGACATAAACATTCATGACCCATAAACATGACTTATTGTTCGTACACGCCGCCGTTAGGAATCAAGTGGCATATCAGTCTTGTTTCACTGCCTCGGTCGGAATGCATTGTTTGAATCCAATAACCCCCGAGGTTCAATGGGCTATTACCCAACCTGCCATTATGCTGCACATTGTCCAACAAGGATGTGAGGTCACTGAACTCTGGTGGCCCCCGAGGGGGGAGGGGGGGCTTATTTCATTCTTCTACAGATTTTATGCATTGATGTGGAAGTTGCATTCTGCTAAGATCTCAATAATTTTTGCAGAAAACCTTGATGGTGATTCTTTCATCTTTGATTCCTTACAACGTAATCATTTTATAATGTAGTATAATGCAGCTAAGAACCAGTTTCTTAAAGGTGTCACAAATCATATAGACATGATGGAGGGAATAAAAGAAGATCTAAACCTAGCCGCTAAAATCTCAAATACGTTTAAACCTTTGATGGGAAAGAGGGTGGGCTTTAGGGTCCTGTCGTACTGATACGCTTCTAAAGCATGCTATGTGTTTTAAGAAACGCACATTGTGTTTTAAACAGATTGCATTAAAATTTAGTGCAACATATATGCAGTGAATAGTTGGTTGTTTAGGAGACCAGTGGGTGCCGGATCTGCTATTCACTGGTGCCAGCTTCCGTACAACCAGTGAATAGCAAAACTAGCACCTGCTGGCTTCTTAAAAATCAGTGATTGGCTGGTTGTTAAGGACACCAGCGGGTGCTGGCTCCTCAAAAAAAAAAACAGTAATTAGCGGAGTCGGCACCCGCTAGATTCCTTAACAACCAGAGATTGGCTGGTTGTTAAGGACACCAGCGGGTGCCGGCTCCTTAAAAAACAGATATTCACTGATTGTTAAGGACATCAGCTGATGCCGGCTCCTTAACAACCAGTGAGTAGCACATCCAGCATCTGCTGGCTTCCTAAAAGTCAGTGATTGGCTGGTTGTTAAGGACACCAGCAGGTGCTGGCTCCTCAAAAAAAAAAAGTAATTAGCAGAGACAGCACCCACCAGAATCCTTAACAAGGAAGAATGATAATTAGCAGAGATGGCACATACCGAAATCGTTAACAGCCAGTGATTGGCTGGTCGTTAAGGACACCAGTGGGTGCCGGCTCCTTAACAACCAGTGAATAGCAGAGACAGCACCTCCTGGCTCCTTAAAAAACAGTGATTGGCTGGTTGTTAAACACTTGCCGACCTGCCAACGCAGATATACTGTGGCAGGTCGGCTCTCCTGCGCGAATCGATGTACCTGTATGACAGCTCGCGCAGGGGCAGTTGCGGGTGGGTGCACGCCGCCGGCACACTCTCGCACCAGCTGCAGGAGCGTGCCCGTGGGTCAGGCAGACTCAATGTCCGCCGGTGACCCGCGATTGCCTATTACAGAGGCAGAAAAGGGAACTGCCTCTTTAAACAAGGCGATGCCCTGTTCTGACAGGGGACATGACAAGGATCGACTGTTCCCAGTGATCAGGAACAGTGATCTTTGTCATGTCCTAGTGAGCCCATCCCCTCCCCCCTACAGTTAGGACACACCCAGGGAACACATTTAACCCCTTCATCGCCCCCTAGTGTTAACCCCTTTCCTGCCAGTGTCATTTATACATTGATCAGTGCATTTTTATAGCACTGATCAATGTAATAATGTCACTGGTCCCCAAAAAGTGTCATTTGGAGTCAGATTTATCCGCCGCAATGTCGCAGTCCCGCTATAAATCACAGATTGCCGCCATTACTAGTAAAAACAATAAAAACTTTTGCGCAAACCAATAAATATACGGCTATTGCAATTTTTTTTACCAAAAATATGTAGAAGAATACATATCGGCCTAAACTGATGAATACATTTGTGGATTTTTGGATATGTATTATAGCAAAAAGTAAAAACAAATTTTTTTTTTTTAAATTGTCGATCTTTGTTTATAGCGCAAAATATAAAAACAGCAGAGGTGATCAAATACCACCAAAAGAAAGCTCTATTGTGGGAAAAAAATGACATCAATTTTGTTTGGGTACAACGTTGCACGACCGCGCAATTGTCAGTTAAAGTGACGCAGTGCCGAATCGCAAAAAATGGCCTGGTCATTAAGGGGGCAAATCCTTCTGGGGCTGAAGTGGTTAAGGATGCCAGCAGGTGCCTGTCCTGGGAAGGTCAACACTTGGGAAATCCACATACTGGACACTAGGCTAAAAGTGACTGCTGGAGGTGAAACTGGCTGCTTCTGAAGAACAGGACAAAATCTGGTAAGTCCTCCAATCTCCCGGCATGACGGCTGAGGCAAACGTTCCTCTCCGGACCTGGGCTCAATTCCCACCAGGGATGTTGGGGGGTTTTTTTGCCTTCCTCTGGATCAACTGGAATCTGCAGTTCAGTTTTGGGCACCAGTTCTCCAAAAGGATATCGGGGAACTGGAGAAAGTGCAGAGAAGGGCAACCAAACTGATAAGAGGCATGGAGGAGCTCAGCTATGAGGAAAGATTAGAGGAACTGAATTTATTCACTCTTGAGAAGAGGAGAATAAGGGGGGATATGATCACCATGTTCAAATTTATAAGGGGTCCATATAGTGAACTTGGTGTTGAGCTATTTTCTTTACGGTCAACACAGAGGACAAGGGGGCACTCTTTACATCTAGAGGAAAAGAGATCTCTCCAAATACGGAAAGGTTTCTTCACAGTAAGAGCAGTGAAAATGTGGAATAGACTCCCTCCAGAGGTGGTTCTGGCCAGCTAAGTAGATTGCTTTAAGAAAGGTCTGGATACTTTCCTAAATGTACAGAATATAACTGGATACTGACACTTATAGGTAAAGTTGATCCGGGGAAAATCCGATTGCCTCTTGGGGGATCAGGAAGGAATTTTTCCCCTGCTGTAGCAAATTGGAGCATGCTCTGCTGGGGTTTTTTGCCTTCCTCTGGATCAACATGTATAGAATTGGGTATATTGGATTGTACAATATTCTTTATTTTACTTATTTATTTATTTTTTTTAATGGTTGAACTGGATGGACTTGTGTCTTTTTTCAACCTGACTAACTATGTAACTATGTTTTTTTTTTTTACTGTAATCCCTAACCATACGACAGTCATAACCACATCATCAAACCATCAGAACTGCAGAAATAGATCCGTGAATACAAAATACATTTGTAACAAAACTTAAAAAAGAGTAACATTTATATTTTTAGCTGTTTCTTTTTTTATAGCAAATTTTATTTACAACAGTTTTGCTACAAAGGTTTTCGAGAAATGTTCCTGCTCTTGTGTTCATCATATTTCAATCACAGGGAATATAACCCAGAGGAGTCTTTTTTTATAGAAATGTAAGTGACTGTTCGGAACTCCCAGGGGGTCCGGTGACTCCAAGTAGCTTTTGTTGTGAAGTTGGTACTGGAAGTCATTAGACATTGTTACTGTTTTGCTTCTGATCAGAAGTGTTTGCAACAATTTGTTTTCAAACGTGGTTTATACAGTATGTTTAATGACAACATTGTAATGCATCATTATTCAGGATTAAATAAAATGAAAATAAATTATATGTGGTGGCGGTAAGTATTCTGAAGTAACTATAATCTTGCATTATTATAATATATATATATTTTATAATATTTATTATATTTTTTTTTCAGCAGGAATGCGGGGTAACGCAGTTCCGGCACCTCCAGCACTGAATGTATGTAATGGCAAGGGGTGCTGTGGTGTACTGGAGGGTCTATTGATGCTGGGGAATCTATTGTTGCTGGAGGGGATCTGTTTTTGCAGAGGAGGAGGGTCTATTGTTGTTGGGAGTTCTTCTGTTGCTCCTAGAGGATCTATTGTTGCTGGGGTGGGTCTTATGTTGCTGGGGGGGGTCAGCCGTTGCTGGGAAGGATGTACTGTTGAGGGAAGGATCTTTGTTGCTGGCCGCTGGATGTTCTATTTATGCTGGCTACTGGGGAAATCTATTGTTGCTGGAGGGGATTGTCAGGGCTGGGCTCAGCCTTTCCTTCTCAAAGCTGGCCGCTCAGCTGTTGGCTAATTGCCAGCTCCCATCTCTCCACAGTGACTCAACTGTTGATGCTATCCTGCTCGTCAGTCCTGCCTACTTAAGCCGTCTAGCCCAGATGATCTCTGCCTTCGCCTTGGTCACATCTCTAGAGATGCTCATCTCTGGCTCCCTGACGTTTTGGCTTGCCTGACTATCCATTCCGGTTCCTGAACTCTGGCTGAGCTTTGACTACGTTTACTCTGTTTACCTTTATTATTATTATTATTAATAATAAACAAGTGTGATTTAACTGTACTTCTGTCTCAGTCTGAGTCATGGTTTCTGACAGGGATCTTTTTTGCAGGGGGGTCTATTGTTGCTGGTAGGGGATATATTTTTTGCTGGGGGTGGGTCTTATGTTGCAGGGAGTCAATCATTGCTGGGAGGGATCTACTATTGAGGGAGGGGTCTAATGTTGCTGGCTGCTGGAGGGTCTATTGATGCTGGTGGGGATCTGTTGTTGCTGAGAGCGGGTCTTATGTTGCAGGGGGTCAATCATTGCTGGGAGGGATCTACTATTGAGGGAGGGGTCTAATGTTGCTGGCTGTTGGGAGTCCATTGTTGCTGGAATGGATCTTTTGTCAATGGGGCTTCCATTGTTGCTAGATCTAGTCTATTGCCTTTATGTTATCATGAATAAATTCCATAAAAACTACTTACTACAAAATGATACTTGGTTCTGTGTTCTCTAAAAGAGGTGGTACTGGGAGGTGGGTAAGGGGTGGAACCAAGGAATGGTGCTCGGAGGTAGGTAGGGGACCCAGTCAAGGGGTGACTTGGAAAGGAGGAGTCCTTGCACCTATTCTCCTCTCCCTCCCGTAGGCATTCAGTGGCTGCAGGAGGAAAATGGAGAGATCGGATCCTCTATGTCTGTGTTTCTCAATCTTTTTCCAGTCAGGGCACCCTTGAAGTATACCCCTAGGAGAATGGGGCTGCACTGCAACCAATCTGTAACTGTGTGCATTGTTTGTTGAGTCTGTTGGTGTCGGTCACCCTAAGCCTGCTTCCACTGCATACAGGGGAGCGCTGGCCACCACAGACTCATAAAACATCTTTAAAGGACCTTAGTCTTCTCAAAAAGTAAAGACGGATCTGGTCCTTCCTATAGAGCACCTCATTGTTCTTGCTCCAGTTCAGCCTATTATCTATGTACACCTCCAGATACTTGTAACTCTCTACTACCTCCACATCCATTCCTCAGATAGAGATTGGGGTCACTGGTGGCTTCCTCTTTCTGAAATCCACAACCAGCTCCTTTTGTCTTTGTCACATTTAGATACAGATGATTATCCTCACACCATGTGACAAAGTTCTCCACCACCGTCCTATACTCAGTCTTTTCCCCATCCCTGATACATTTCATTACTACAGAGTCTTCTGACAAGGGCAAGACTCTGTCTGGTAGCTGAAATCAGGGGTGTAGACAGTAAAAATAAAGGGAGAGTGAACTGTCTCCTGTGGAACCCTAATATTGCGGATCTCCCTATCTGACACACAGTCTTGCAAACGCACATACTGCGGCCTTCCCATCAGATAGTCTACAATCCATGACACAAGGGAAACATCAACCTGTATTGCTGCTAGCCTCTCGCCCAGGAGATCCGGCCTGACAGTAGACATGTGCATTCCGTTTCGTTTCGAATCGAAATTCGGACGAATTTTTCATTATTCGAAAATTCGGATGCATCCGAATTTCCGAATTAGAAAAGTAAAGAATTTAAACGAATCCGAAAAAAAAACGAACGATTTCGAAAACATATTCGAATCGAAGACAAATTCGAATCGAATTCTGTAATAGTCTTTTCAATTCAAATTCAAATTCATTCTATACGAAATTCGAATTTCGGAACATGGCTTCTGAAGTTTGAATTTGAATAATAGAAAAGAAGACTAGAAAAACAATAGAACAGAATAGAAGAAAATATAATATATATATTATATTTTCTTCTATTCTGTTCTATTGTTTTTCTAGTCTATTCTTTTCTATTATTTTCTATTCTATTCTAATCTTTTATATTCAAATTTGATTTCGGTCTATATGAAATTCGAATTTTGGAACATGTTTTTTATATATATATATATATATATATTATATATATATATATATATATATATATATATATATATATATATATATATATATATATATATATATATATATATATATATATATATATATATATATATATATATATATATATAATATATATATATATATAAAAAACATGTTCCAAAATTCGAATTTCATATAGACCGAAATCAAATTTGAATATAAAAGATTAGAATAGAATAGAAAATAATAGAAAAGAATATATATATATATATAATTTTTTTTCTATTCTGTTTTTATTGTTTTTCTATGCTGTTCATTTCTATTCTATTCTAAACTTTTCTATTCGAATTTGAATTCATTCTATACGAAATTCAAATTTCGGAAGATGGCTTCTGAAAGTGGAATTTCGTATAGAATGAATTCGTATTTGAATAGAAAAGATTAGAATAGAAAATAATAGACTAGACAAACAATAGAACAAAACAGAATAAAATATAATATATATATATATATATATATATATATATATATATATATTATTCTATTCTGTTCTATTGTTTTTCTAGTCTTTTCTCTTCTACTCTATTGTAATCTTTTCTATTCAAATTCGAATTCATTTTATAAGAAATTCAAATTTCGGAAGATGGTTTTATATATATATAGAATGAAATCGAATTCTAATAGAAAAGACTAGAACAGAAAAACAATAGAACAGAATAGAAAAAAATATATATATAAAAAAATATATAAAACCATCTTCCGAAATTGGAATTTGGTACAGAATGAATTCAAATAGAAAAGATTAGAATAGAACAGAAAATAATATAAAAGAATAGCATAGAAAAACAATAGAACAGAATAGAAAAAAAAAATTCTATTCTAATCTTTTCTATTCAAATTCATTCTGTACCAAATTCCAATTTCGGAAGATGGTTTTATTCTTTCTATTCTGTTCTACTGTACTATTGTTTTTCTATTCTATTCTTTTCTATTAGAATTTGATTTCATTCTATTTCTATATAACCATTTTCCGAAATTCGAATTTCGTATAGAATAAATTTGAATTCAAATAGAAAAGATTAGAATATAATAGAAAATAATATAAAAACAATAGAACAGAATAGAAAAAAAATATAATAATATATATATATATATATATATATATATATATATATATATATATATATATATATATATATATCAACCATCTTCTGAAATTCGAATTTCGTATAAAATGAATTTGAATTTGAATAGAAAAGATTAGAATAGAGTAGAAAGAATAGACTAGAAAAACAATAGAATAGAATAAGATATAATATATATATTATATTTTATTCTGTTCTGTGTTCTGTTCTATTGTTTTTCTAGTCTATTCTTTCTACTCTATTCTAATCTTTTCTATTCAAATTCAAATTCATTTTATACGAAATTTTTTCTATTCGAATTAGAATTCATTCTATATGAAATTCGAATTTTGGAAGATGGCTTCTGAAATTCGAATTTCGTATAGAATGAATTTGAATTTGAATAGAAAATAATAGAAAAGAAGACTAGAAAAACAATAGAACAGAATAGAATAAGATATAATATATATATTATATTTTATTCTGTTCTGTGTTCTGTTCTATTGTTTTTCTAGTCTATTCTTTTCTATTATTTTCTATTCAAATTCGAATCATTCTATACGAAATTCGAATTTCAGAAGCCATCTTCCGAAATTCGAATTTCGTATAGAATGAATTCAAATTCGAATAGAAAAGTTTAGAATAGAATAAAAAAGAATAGCCTAGAAAAACAATGAAACAGAATACAAAAAAATATAATATATATATTATATTTTATTCTCTTCTGTTCTATTGTTTTTCTAGTCTATTCTATTTCTATTATTTTCTATTCTAATCTTTTCTATTCAAATTCGAATTCATTCTATACGAAAATCTAATTTTAGAAGCCATCTTCCGAAATTCGAATTTCGCATAGAATTAAATCAAATTCGAATAGAAAAGTTTAGAATAGAATAGAAAAGAATAGCATAGAAAAATAATGGAACAGAATAGAAAAAAAATATAATATATATATAACCATCTTCTGAAATTGGAATTTGGTACAGAATGAATTCTAATTCGAATAGAAAAGATTAGAATAGAATATATTATATTTTTTTCTAATCTGTTCTATTGTTTTTCTATGCTATTCTTTTATATTTTCTATTCTATCCTAATCTTTTCTATTGGAATTCGATTTCATTCTATACGAATTTCAAATTTCACAAAATGGTTATATATATTTTACTTTTTCAAATTCAGTTAATGTTTTTTTCGAATGCGGTAGAATTTTTTCGAATTTGACAGTTTTTTTCGAATGCGGTAGAATTTTTTCGAATTTGACAGTTTTTTTGGAATGTGGTAGAATTTTTTCGAATTTGATAGTTTTTTTGGAATGTGGTAGAATTTTTTCGAATTTGATAGTTTTTTTCGAATGTGGTAGAATTTTTTTGAATTTGATAGTTTTTTTCGAATGTGGTAGAATTTTTTCGAATTTGATAGTTTTTTTTCGAATGTGGTAGAATTTTTTCGAATTTGATAGTTTTTTTTCGAATGTGGTAGAATTTTTTTCGAATTTGATTGTTTTTTTCGAATACGGTCGAATTTTTTCGAATGCGGTCGAATTTTTTCGAATTCGAATAGGAAACTAAACGAATTCCGAAAACGAATGTAACGAATGCAATGAATTTAACTAAACGAATTTAGTTAAATCACGAATCGAATCTAAACTAAACTAAACAAATTTTTTCATCCTGCACATGTCTACCTGACAGTATCAAAAGCTCTGGAGAAGTAAAAAAACTGAAAGTGCTCAGATGGCACAAGTACCTTGAAATTTGCTGTCATCAGAGGAAGTTTGCATTTGGGAAAAGGATATGAATATTGATCAATATTGATCAATCAATTTGCCAAACTTCTTGAGATGATAGGGGTGACTGTAGGGCAATTGTTCTTCCCTCACTTTTTGTGGCACAGACCTTCCCCATTGGACCTCCTGGTGGGTCTTGGGGACTACTTGGAATCGTGATTGAAAGGTGATATTGTATTTTTTTTAAAAAAGGTCCTACAAAAGTTCCAGAAGAAGCCACATTTGGGGTGAAACATGTAGAAGCAACCATTCTTTTGTGTTTTGACCATTGGGGTGTTTTTGGCCCCAGTTTGTTTAAATAGTTTTATACTATCTATGTAATAAAAAATTCTATATTTTTTGTAAATTTGATTTCGATTGATTTTCTTGCACCTTAAAACTCAATTTTTTTTGCTCTCTGGGTATATACTTTTTTGTCACATGTAACCGCTTCAGCCCCGGAAGGATTTACCCCTTTCCTGACCAGAGCACTTTTTGCGATTCGGCGCTGCATCGCTTTAACTGATAATTGCGCGGTCGTGCGACGTGGCTCCCAAACAAAATTGATGTCCGTCTTCCACCACAAATAGAGTTTTTTTCTGGTGGTATTTGATCACCTCTGCAGTTTTTATTTTATCTATAAACAAAAAAAGAGCGACAATTTTGAAAAAAAAAGCAATATTTTTTACTTTTTGCTATAATAAATATCCCCCAAAAATATATATATATATATATATATATATATAAAAAATTTCCTCAGTTTAGGCCGATACGTATTCTTCTGCATATTTTTGGTAAAAAAAAAAATTTTTTTTAAATCGCAATAAGCGTATATTGATTGGTTTGCGCAAAAGTTATCGCGTCTACAAAATACTAGTAATGGTGGCGATCTGCAATTTTTATCGTGACTGCGACATTATGGCGGACACATCGGACATTTTTGACACTATTTTGGGACCATTGTCATTTATACAGCGATCAGTGCTATCAAAATGTGTTTTCTGTGTTTTCCAGCCTTTCTCTACAGAAAATTTTAAAAAGCTCCTAATACCAAACATAGACATATATTTCACAATCACAGCTCTGTATTTTTCTACATCAAACTTCTATAAACTGGTCATTAATATAACAGCAAAAAAAAAAATCAAAATGTATCAAAAGTAAGCAATTAAATCCCAATGTAAAAAAAAAATCTCATTCTGTTATAAATAGGCCATAAACGGTTTAAATTAATTTTAATTCTTCTTGCTAGGGTGACAGATTTAAACACCTTACTAAAATTTCTATGAAAATATTTTAATTTATACTTTGAACTAAAATTGCGCACAATCAGCAAAAATTCACCAATTCAGATATTTTCAATCTGGAGTTGGATCAATGGCCGGGTCACCACCTCGAGCCTCGACCCCGCGTGTTGCTACATGTAGCTGGGGAACACCAAGCATTCTAGTCCGTTATCCTTCCCTGCCCCTCCACAGGCCAAGACAGTAATCCTCCGTATGAATGTTTCATAGGGGTCAGATATACAAATAGATTTTACCCCCTACTGAATTTTGTGCTCTATGGAACCGGCAAACCTGTCAATGCAATGACTGTACATAAAGATTCAAGTCTTCAGCCTCTCCAGGGTGCTTTTGTTTTGCTTTCTTTCTTTTTCTTTTTTCTTTTTCTTTTTTTTTTAATTATATCATAATATGTGATTTCTAAAATCTTACTTCCTCAAATAAAAAATCTATCTATCTATCTATCTATCTATCTATCTATCTATCTATCTATCTATCTATCTATCTATCTATCTATCTATCTATCTATCTATCTATCTATCTATCTATATATATATATATATAGCTATATATACATACATACAGTATCTCACAAAAGTGAGTACACCCCTCTCATTTGTGTAAATCTTTTCTTCTATCTTTTCATGTGACAACACTGAAGAAATGACACTTGTCTACAATGTAAAGTAGTGAGTGTACAGCTTGTATAACAGTGTAAATTTGCTGTCCCCTCAAAATAACTCAACACACAGCCATTAATGTCTAAACCGCTGACAACAAAAGTCAGTACACCCCCTAAGTGAAAATATCCAAATTGGGCCCAAAGTGTCAATATTTTGTGTGGCCACCATTATTTTCCAGCACGGCCTTAACCCTCTTGGGCATGGAGATCACCAGAGCTTCACAGGTTGTCACTGGAGTCCTCTTCCCCTCCTCCATGATGACATCACGGAGCTGGTGGATGTTAGAGACCTTGCGCTCCTCCACCTTCCGTTTGAGGATGTCCCACAGATGATCAATAGGGTTTAGGTCTGGAGACATGCTTGGCCAGTCTATCACCTTTACCCTCAGCTTCTTTAGCAAGGCAGTGGTGGTCTTGGAGGTGTGTTTGGGGTGGTTATCATGTTGGAATACTGCCCTGCGGTCCAGTCTCTGAAGGGAGGGGATCATGCTCTGCTTCAGTATGTCACAGTACATGTTGGCATTCATGGTTCCCTCAATGAACTGTAGCCCCCCAGTGCCGGCAGCACTCATGCAGCCCCAGACCATGACACTCTGACCACCATGCTTGACTATAGGCAAAACACACTTGTCTTTGTCCTCCTCACCTGGTTGCCGCCACACACGCTTGTCACCATCTGAACCAAAAAAGTTTATCTTGGTCTCATCAGACCACAGGACATGGTTCCAGTAATCCATGTCCTTAGTCTGCTTGTCTTCAGCAAACTGTTTGTGGGCTTTCTTGTGCATCATCTTTAGAAGAGGCTTCCTTCTGGGATGACAGCCATGCAGACCAATTTGATGCAGTGTGCGGCATATGGTCTGAGCACTGACAGGCTGACCCCCCACCCCTTCAACCTCTGCAGCAATGCTGGCAGCACTCATACGTCTATTTCCGAAAGACATCCTCTGGATATGACGCTGAGCACGTGACCTCAACTTCTTTGGTGGACCATGACGAGGCCTGTTCTGAGTGGAACCTGTCCTGTTATACCGCTGTATGGTCTTGGACACCGTGCTGCAGCTCAGTTTCAGGGTCTTGGCAATCTTCTTATAGCCTAGGCCTTCTTTATGTAGAGCAACAATTCTTTTTTTCAGATCCTCAGAGAGTTCTTTGCCCTGAGGTGCCATGTTGAACTTTCAGTGACCAGTATGAGAGAGTGAGAGCGATAACACCAAATTTAACACACCTGCTCCCCATTCACACCTGAGACCTTGTAACATTAACAAGTCACATGACACCGGGGAGGGAAAATGGCTAATTGCGTCCAATCTGGACATTTTCACTTAGGGGTGTACTGACTTTTGTTGCCAGCGGTTTAGACATTAATGGCTGTGTGTTGAGTTATTTTGAGGGGACAGAAAATTTACACTGTTATACAAGCTGTACACTCACTACTTTACATTGTAGACAAGTGTCATTTCTTCAGTGTTGTCACATGAAAAGGTAGAATCAAATAATTACAAAAATGTGAGGGGTGTACTCACTTTTGTGAGATACTGTATATAGTTCTATATCTATAGCTCTATGCAAAATAGAGACAAAATGTGGAAACAAATCCAGACAATCACATTGTCTGATTTGGAAAGAATTTATTTGCATATTATGGTGGAAAATAAGTATTTGGTCAATATCAAAAGTTCATCTCAATACTGTGTTATATATCCTTTGTTGGCAATGACAGAGGTCAAACGTTTTCTGTAAGTCTTCACAAGGTTGTCACACACTGTTGCTGATATGTTGGCCCATTTCTCCATGCAGATCTCACGGACTTTCAACTCCCTCCAAAGGTTTTCTATGGGGTTGAGATCTGGAGACTGGCTAGGCCACTCCAGGACCTTGAAATGCTTCTTATGAAGCCACTCCTTCGTTGCCCGGGCGGTGTGTTTGGGATCATTGTCATGCTGAAAGACCCAGCCACGTTTCATCTTCAATGCCCTTGCTGATGGGAGGAGGTTTGCACTCAAAATCTCACGATACATGGCCCCATTCATTCTTTCATGTACACTTGTCAGTCGTCCTGTTCCCTTTGCAGAGAAACAGCCCCAAAGCATGATGTTGCCACCCCCATGCTTCACAGTAGGTATGGTGTTCTTAGGTTGCAACTCAGCAACATGACGAGTTGTGTTTCTACCAAACAGTTCTACTTTGGTTTCATCTGACCATATGACATTCTCCCAATCCTCTTCTGGATCATCCAAAAGCTCTCTAGCAAACCTCAGACGGGCCCGGACATGTCCCCCCGTGTGGTTCTGGGATTTTTGCTCACCGTTCTGGTGATCATTTTGACCCCACGGGGTGAGATCTTGCGTGGAGCCCCAGATCGAGGGAGATTATCAGTGGTCTTGTATGTCTTCCATTTTCTAATTATTGCTCCCACAGTTGATTTCTTCGCACCAAGCTGCTTTCCTATTGCAGATTCAGTCTTCCCAGCCTGGTGCGGGTCTACAATTTTGTTTCTGGTGTCCTTCGACAGCTCTTTGGTCTTCACCATAGTGGAGTTTGGAGTGTGACTGTTTGAGGTTGTGGACAGGTGTCTTTTATACTGATAATAAGTTCAAACAGGTGCCATTAATACAGGTAATGAGTGGAGGACAGAGGAGCCTCTTATAGAAGAAGATACAGGTCTGTGAGAGCCAGAAATCTCGCTTGTTTGTAGGAGACCAAATTTATTTATTTTCCACCATAATTTGCAAATAAATTCTTTCAAAAATCAGAGAATGCGATTGTCTGGATTTGTTTCCACATTTTGTCTCTCATAGTTGAGGTATACCTATGATGACAATTACAGGCCTCTCTCATCTTTTTAAGTGGGAGAACTTGTACAATTGGTGGCTGACTAAATACTTTTTTGCCCCACTGTATATATAAATATATATATATATATATATATATATATATATATCTCTCGATAGATAGATAGATAGATAGATAGATAGATAGATAGATAGATAGATAGATAGATAGATAGATAGATAGATATTTTTTTAAGAGCACGATTATTAATACAGAAGATTACATATTTTCGATATAATTTAAGTAAAATAAATAAGTAAGTGCAGCCATACTTGATTTTACTTGAGTATTAATAAAATAATAGACACGGAAAAATAAACACAGCATCCAAAAAAAAAAATTAAGAAAGAAAAACCTTTCATATTAACGATAACAGAAAATATGTATTAAATTATATCTCTAGCCACAACTTTAATTTTAGTTTTGGAGGGAGTGAAGAAAGTTTAGAATATCTGGCCATTTTTTTTTATTGTTTGTTTTGTTTTTTTTTAACAGTATGGAGAATGATGGGAAAGCCAAAAATTGACAGCTCTAGACAGAATAGGAAGGTGAGGGGGGAAAAAGCATCCCAACTGGGGATTGAAGTGGCAGTAAAGTCTTGTTTTTTTTTTTTTTTTTTTTAATTAAATAACAAACATGGTATACTCATCTGCTCTTTGCAATGCTATCTGTGTTTGGTTAGCATCTTCAGAGGGCAGGAGAGACATTGGGGGGTCTATTAGAGTCCATAAAAAGTACCTGTCACCTGACCAATGCGACCACCCTTTGTAATAGCAATAAAGTTAAAGAAAAAAAAAAACATTATAATAAAATATAAAAAATATATATATTTCTGTAACCCCTGTTGCCCCGCACACACCCACAAATGCAAACTTGCGCAGAGTGCCCATGAACAGCAATTAGAAGACACATGGAGATATCGCCGAGAATGTCAGATTGAGAGCGATAATTTTAGCACCATAACTTACAATTATCCCTAAACTGATGAGCACTAAAGGCTTTTAAAGCATCACCTACTGTATGTCAATTTTCGGGTACCATAGTTCTTCTCGATATCATGGGCCCATGGAATTTTGAGATTTAATATGTTTGGTATCTATTTACTCAACACAGCCTCATCTTGTTATTATATATTGTTTGTACTTTCACTTTATTTTGGTTTATATTCTCCTAAAAATATGCATTTGATAAACAGTTGCGCAAATATCTTGCAGCATAAAAAATTGCAACTACTATCTTTTTATTCTGCTTTCAGAAAATATATAATGTTCAGGAGGTTTCAAGTAATTTTATGGACAAAATGAAGATTTTTTTATATGTGTGCAAAGAAAGAAAAAATTGCTCTAGAGCTGAACTGGTTAAAGCAGGAATATACAAACAAAAAAAAAAAACATTAAAAAAAGCATATAATTATATAAAAACATAAATAGTAAAAAAAAGGTAAAAACGAAAAAAGGAATTTTTTTTTAAAATATAACAGTAAAAATAGTTAATAGTAAAAAAAAATTGTATAAAAGTAACAAGTGAGGCACATTTTTATTAAACAAAGATGAAAATATTAGATCCATATAAAAACAAATGCACTCAATGACCCAATTCGGGCAAAACATGTCGGGATCCACCAATAGTATACCACTAAGAGACTGAGGATTATACAAATTGGGTCATTGAGTGCATTTGTTTTTATATGGATCTAATATTTTCATCTGCTGTTTAACAAAGATTTGACTTTTTAAGAACATTTTAGTATACCAGTGATTCGGACTCTAAAAATCCCATTCATTGCACCATTGTCAAGATAGAGAGAAGAAAACATTGTAAATAGAATAAAATAGTAGGAAAAAAAAAGAATTTATATAAGTAAGTTAATAGTAAAAGTAAATAGTAAAAAAAAAGTAAAAAAAAAAAAAAGAAAACAAATCGGGAGGCATCGATAGTTTAAAAAAACTATTAGATAAGCACCTGAATGACCACAACATACAGGGATATACAATGTAATACTGACATATAATCACACATAGGTTGGACTTGATGGACTTGTGTCTTTTTTCAATCTCACCTACTATGTAACTATGTAACACCAATGCAAAGAAAATTGTAAACAAGTAAAGAAAGAAAAAAGGTAATAGTAAAAGTAAATAGATAAATACTTGCCAAAATTTGACTTTTTAAGAATATTTTGCTATACTAGTAATTCGGACCCTATTTTTTTTTTTTTTTTTTTTTATTGCTCCATTGTCTTCTAAATTAAAATAGTAAAAAAAAATTATTGTAAATAAAATAAAATAGTAAAAAAAGGAATTTGTAAAAAAAAAAGGAAGTTAATAGTAAAAATAAATAGTAAAAAAAAAAAAAAACATTGCGAAGAAAATAATAAAAAAGTAAAGTAAAGAAAAAAGTTAATAGTAGAAGTAAACAGATAAATACATGCCAAAATTTGACTTTTTAAGAATATTTTGGTATACTAGTAATTCGGCCCCGAATTTATTTATTTTTTTATTGCTCCATTGTCTTCTAAAATAAAATAGTAAAAAAAAATATTGTAAATAAAATAAATTAGTAAAAAAAGGAATTTGTAAAAAAAAAAGGAAGTTAATAGTAAAAATGAATAGTAAAAAAAAAAAAAAAAAACATTGCGAAGAAAATAGTAAAAATTCAAGTAAAGAAAAAAGTTAATAGTAGAAGTAAACAGATAAATACATGCCAACACTTGACTTTTTAAGAATATTTTGGTATACCAGTGATTCGCACCCTAAAAATCCCATTCATTTCTCCATTGTCTTCTAAAATAAAAAATAGTAAAAGAAAAAAAAAAAAGAAAACATTGCAAAAAGAAAATAGTGAAAAAGTAAAAATAATAGTAAAAGTAAACAGATAAATGCATGCCAAAATTTTACTTTTTGAGAATATTTTGGTATACCAGTGATTCGGACCCTAAACATCTCTTTCATTGCTCCATTGTCTTCCAAAATAAAATAGTAAAAAAAAAAAGAGAGAAAAAAATGTTGTAAATAAAATAGTAAAAATAAAGAATTTGTGAAAAAAGTAAGTTAATAGTAAAAGTAAATAGAAAAAAAAGTAAAAAAAAAAAAAAAAAAAAGAAATCAAACCAATGCAAAGAAAATTGTAAACAAGTAAAGAAAGGAAAAAAAGGTAATAGTAAAAGTAAATAGATAAATACTTGCCAAAATTTGACTTATTAAGAATATTTTGGCATACTAGTAATTTGGACCCTAAAAATATTTTTCATTGCTCCATTGTCTTCTAAAATAAAATAGTGAAAATAGTAAAAAAATGAATTTGTAAAAAAAGGAAATTAATAGAAATAAATACTAAAAAAAAGTAAAAAAAAAAACATTTGCGAAGAAAATAGTAAAAAAGTAAAGAAAAGAAAAAGTTAATAGTAAAAGTAAACACTGAAATACATGCCAACATTTTTACTTTTTAAGAATATTTGGTTTACCAGTGATTTGCATCCTAAAAATCCCATTCATTTCTCCATTGTCTTCTAAAATAAAAAATAGTACAAAAAAAAAAAAATTGCAAAGAAAACAGTGAAAAAGTAAAAGGTAATAGTAAAAGAAAACAGATAAATGCATGCCAAAATGTTAAGAATATTTTGGTATACCAGTGGTTTGGACCCTAAAAATCTCTTTCATTGCTCCATTGTCTTATAAAATAAAAAAGTAAAAAAAAAACGGTTGTAAATAAAATAGTATAAGTAAAAAAAGAGAGTAAAAAAATGTTGTAAATAAAATAGTAAAAAAAAGAATTTGTAAAAAAAGTAAGTTAATAGTAAAGGTAAATAGTAAAAAATAAATAAATAAAAAATAAAAAAACATTGCGAAGAAAATAGTAAAAAAAGTAAAGAAAAAAGTTAATAGTAAAAGTAAACAGATAAATACATGCCATGTCTGGAAAGATGTAGACATTGCACAGGCTGTGCTCATGTTCCTGCGGAAATAATATTCAATTAACCTCTCTATCCCGTATCCTAATCTACTCAAATTAACCTTTTCCTTAGTAAAATCTCAGCCTCCAGCTAGACCCATTACAAGACTTTTCTCCATGATATTAACGGCTTAAAACTTCCACTGATATTTAAAATGGGAAGAGGTTTCTGGAAAAAAGAGATGAGTAATGAAGTCAATGAAGCTGAGGGTGATGAGAGAAGGCAGAGCTGAAATATTAATCAGCCCTCATGAAGCGTCTGTAGAAATTCTCGTGTCATGCTTCGCACGCTGGCCTTTTGCACAATTCAAATTCATGGCGGTATATTCATCATGTCCGCTCCCAACACAGCCCTCTGCATCTTAAGTATATTTTGAAATAAATTGTTATTCGCGGGGTCAGAGGACGGGTCGCTGGCGTTTTCTAACATCCAGGAATGACGGGGAGGTGAAGAGCGCTTTGGGATTAAAGCTGAAGTTTATTCTGCGGACGCGTTACCTTCTCTGGTGGCACCATGAAGACACCTTTTACAAAAATCTATACATCTGCATTAAAAAAATATGAAAAAAAAAATGCATTTATTACATTTTTGCATTGAAACCATGATCACGGCATCACAGGCTTCTGTAAGACTCTTCTCCAGCCCCAGGTCCATACAGGGGCATGGACCTTCTGTTATAGGTAAGCTATGGACTACAAGTGCAGTGACATCACCGTGCTCCACTGAGATCTGTGAGTTCCTCTGCTGGGGTAGCCTTCCCATTCACAGATACACTATATTGCCACAAATTTTGGAACGCCTGTTGGCATCCTAGTCTTATTCTGTGTAGTTCAATATTGAGTTGGCCCACCCTTTGCAGCTGTAACAGCTTCAACTCTTCTGGGAAGGCCGTCCACAAGGTTTAGGAGGGTGTCTATGGGAATGTTTGACCATTCTTCCAGAAGAGCATTTGTGAGGTCAGGCACTGATAATGGACGAGAAGGCCTGGCTTGCTGTCTCTGCTCTAATTTATCCCAAAGGTGTTCTGTCGGGTTGAGGTTGGGTTGTGCAGGCCAGTCAAGTGCCTCCACCCCAAACTCGCTCATCCATGTCTTTATGGACCTTGATTTGTGCACTGGTCCAAATCATGAATGCTGCTGCAAGACCCATCCACCTTACCAACCATTCAGTGTCCTCCATCCCCCTCTCTGCCAATCCCTCCACTGGCTTCCACTCACCCAACGAATAAAATTCAAACTACTAACAATAATTTATAAAGCCATCTATAACTCTTCCCCCAGCTACATCACTAACCTGGTCTCAAAATTCCAACCAAGCCGCTCCTCCCAAGACCTCCTGCTCTCTAGCTCCCTTGTCACCTCCTCCCATGCTCGCCTCCAGGATTTCTCCAGAGCTTCTCCCATCCTTTGGACTCCCCTACCCCAATCTATCCATCTTTATATGATCCCTGAAAACCCTTCTCTTTAAAGAAGCCTATCCTGCTTCTAACTAATACAAGTGTTAATTTTGTCAACGAAAACGTTTTCATCATAATTTACTTCAGAGGCTTTTTTACAGTGACGAAAACGAAACTAAAAGTACAGCACATTTTTGTCAACTGACGAAAAGGAACGAAAACGGGAGGTTAATGGCAAGGAGGGGCATTTACCCTCGTGAATTTACTGTATTTATCGGCGTATAACACAGTGTGAGCGTGTTATACGCCGATATTTGTTTTTTACCAATAGGGGGTGGGGATCGGGCGGTTCGCCCCCGGGTGCCACACATTGGGGGGGGGTGGTCAAGCCAGCCGCCCCGCCTCTCCTGGCCCTTGGACAGCACTGCCAGAAAAGTCTATCATTAGGAAAAAAATCTTTGCCAGCCCCTTCTCCTATACTGCTCCTCCTATGGTGTCACTCATTGTAAGCTGAAGCTTCTAACCTCAATAGCTTCGTCCTTGTTAGCCGCTCTCCTCCTCCTGCTCCTCCTCCTCCGAGTGTTGCTTTAGATTGGAGGAGGAGAGCGGTCACATGACCATCCATGAGTCTTCAGAGGAGAGCAGCCATGTGACCGGGTCCACGCAAGAACGAAGCTATGAGGTAAATTTAGAGACTTTGATTTACAATGAGAGTGACACAGGAGGAGCTGTGTATGAGAAAGGGCTGGCAGTGGTTTATTCTTAACTTTAGAGTATGCTGACAGTGCTGTCCCAGGCCCCCAGGAGACTGGGGGTCTCCTTGGAATGCAGGGGGGCTGTATATTGTTGGGGGCTTTGTATTGTGCAGAGGGTGGGGGGCTGTGCTGTGTATTGTGGGGGGCTTTGTATTGTGCAGAGGGTGGGGGGCTGTGCTGTGTACTGTGGGGGGCTTTGTATTGGTCAGAGGGTGGGGGGCTGTGCTGTGTACTGTGGGGGGCTTTGTATTGGTCAGAGGGTGGGGGGCTGTGCTGTGTACTGTGGGGGGCTTTGTATTGTGCAGAGGGTAGGGGGCTGTGCTGTGTACTGTGGGGGGCTTTGTATTGTGCAGAGGGTGGGGGGCTGTGCTGTGTACTGTGGGGGGCTTTGTATTGGTCAGAGGGTGGGGGGCTGTGCTGTGTACTGTGGGGGGCTTTGTATTGTGCAGAGGGTGGGGGGTTGTGCTGTGTACTGTGGGGGGCTTTGTATTGTGCAGAGGGTGGGGGGCTGTGCTGTGTACTGTGGGGGGCTTTGTATTGTGCAGAGGGTGGGGGCTGTGCTGTGTACTGTGGGGGGCTTTGTGTTGTGCAGAGGGTGGGGGGTGGTGCTGTGTACTGTGGGGGGCTTTGTATTGTGCAGAGGGTGGGGGCTGTGCTGTGTACTGTGGGGGGCTTTGTATTGTGCAGAGGGGGGGGGCTGTGCTGTGTACTGTGGGGGGGCTTTGTATTGTGCAGAGGGTGGGGGCCTGTGTTTTGTGTACTGTGGGGGGCTTTGTATTGTGCAGAGGGTGGGGGTTGTGTACTGTCGGGGTCTGTGAGCTGTGGGGGGCTGTGTATTGTGCAGAAGGTGGGGGGGCTGTGTACTGTGCACATTCGATTTTAGTTGACTAAAATGATTATATTAGACTAAAATGTACTGGAGATTTTAGTTGACTAAAATACGATGACTAAAATGGGACTAAAACTAAAATGCCATTTTAGTCCTAAGACGAAGACTAAAACTAAATCAAAATTTACTGCCAAAATTAACACTGACTAATACACTGTTTTACTTTCTCCATCAGCTCATCCCCCACAGATATTACCTTTTGTATCAATTGACCCTCCCTTTTTAGATTGTAAGCTCTAATGAGCAGGGCCCTCTGATTCCTCTTGTATCAAATTGTATTGTAGCTGTAATGTCTTCCTTTATTTTGTTTACCATTGGCGCTATATAAATCCAGTATAATAATAATAATAATAATCCCTAGGTGAAACATGAACCATGGTCCTAAAGGTAGAATACAGTATACTTTTCAAAATAAACAGCAAAAATAGTAAAGTTTCAACCTAACCTGCAAAAGAAAAGTAAGGATGACATCCAATGAGGAGTTCAGATCAGTTCTATAATACAGATTATGTGGAGACGTGCCGCGTTTCTAAAAGCCGCGGTTGCTCCGATGCTTCATGGTTAATCCCTGGTGGCCAGTTACGGGAGGTCAAGCTGTTTTCGCGGCCCCTGTTTTGACACACGCATTCCCACCACCACATTTCACAGAGCGGTGCGTGGATCCTCTCTTCCTTGTTATGTATTCTTAAGCCGCGAGTGTTTGCTGACAACCTCAACAAAGGTTCCTATAACATTGCGGACCGGAGTGGAGCTCAGAAATGTAAAAAGATATCCAGAAAAAGGGCGCACTGAAACATAAAAAGTAATGTTCCCATTTGTACCGACCGTTCTACTCTAAAATGTTTATTGCTACAATGTAAAATTTCATACAAATATTTAGGGACATTCTAAAATTAAAAATGAATGTAAAATAAATTAAAAACCGATATATTCTTCTTCCTTCCTTCCTAGATGCTCCTACACTACGCTCCAGTTTTCTTATTTTTTCAGTATATACAGAATTTTCCTGTGGGAATTAACGGTCAGCTGCTTGACGAGGAATTGACACATACAGGATGTTTGCTGTTGGATCCCCGGGCTCCCCCAGTTTATAAGGGTTATTGGACTGTGTAAGCTCCAATGCCACTTGGACATGGACAGGTTTACAATTTCAATGACTTCCTCATGTCCAGGGAATTATTAGAGAATAGATGAAGGTACTCA
Organism: Aquarana catesbeiana; assembly: GCF_042186555.1. Classification (NCBI taxonomy): domain Eukaryota; kingdom Metazoa; phylum Chordata; class Amphibia; order Anura; family Ranidae; genus Aquarana; species Aquarana catesbeiana. Next base: position 687,541,538 of record NC_133327.1, on the reverse strand, counting down.
TCCCCCCCCCCAGTACAGAGCTCCCCTCCACAGTACAGAGCTCTCCTCTCAGACCCCCTCCCCCTAATACAGAGCTCCTCCTACAAGTACAGAGCCCTCCACAGTACAGAACCCCCCACAGTACACTGTCCCCCCCACACACACGGCACAGATCCCCCTACAGTACAATGTCCCCCCACACACAACACAGATCCCCCCACAGTACACTGTCCCCCCCCCACACACACACAACACAGATCCCCCTACAGTACAATGTCCCCCCACACACAACAGAGATCCCCCCACAGTACAATGTCCCCCCCCACATACAGCACAGACCCCCCGCACAATATAGAACCTCCCCACAGAAAGCCCCCCACACACAGTACAAAGCTTCCCATAATATAGAGCCCACCCCCACACAGTACAGAACCCCCCCCCCCCCCCCACACACACACACACACACAGTATAGTCTTTATCTACAGTGCATTGTGTGGTATACAGTCTCTACTACACTTCTGGTGGTGTACACAGTACACAATACAGTGCAGCCATAGTACAGTTGCTAATACAGTGCAGGCGATGTACACAGTATCTAATACAGTGTGTACAGTGTCTACTACGCTTCTGGTGGTGTACACAGTAAATAATACACTGTAGTGTGGTGTTGCAAAACAAAGTATACATCATGTCCGGAAGGCCACCAAGGAGAGACAGATGCTCACAGGCCACTAAAAGAGGGCAAGCAGGCTCTGTGTCTACAGTCAACAGTGCTGGTCGTGGACATTGTCCTCTGCACGTGGCCGTGGGGCTCGCTTGTCCCATTTTTCTGCAGCTGGCCATGTTATTGAGCAAGAACATGCAGAAGAGTTGGTGGAGTGGATAACAAAGCTGTCCTCATCCTCCTCATCCTCTGTCACCCAGGCTCAGAGTACTTTGCCTTCTAACGCAGCTGGCAAAGGAGCCTATTCCACTGGCTCCTTGTCCACAGTCACTCCTTCCATAGCCCCACCATCATGCACGGAGGAGTCCCCAGAATTATTCGACCACAGTGTCGGGTACATGCTGCTGGAGGATGCGCAGCCATTTGAAGGCTCCAAAGTTGGTTCCCAGGTTGAGGAAGGGACTAACGTGAGCCTAGAGAGAGGGGGTTCCCAAGAAGGACAAGAAACTGTCAGTCATGTTCCCCCAGCTGCAGCATACTGCCAAGTTTGCTCCAGTGACGAGGAGGGAGGGGATAATGAGGTCACTGACTTTACTTGGGTTCCTGTGAGAAGAGAGGAGGAGGCACAACTACAACGAGGCAGGAAGTCCTTTAGGGGGCAGCTTAAGGGCAGCCACCCTACTGCATCACACTGCAGAGCTCCGCAGGTGCAGGGCGCTGCTGACTCCCCGCTGACTTTTAAAAGTTCCTTGGTGTGGGCCTTTATCGACATGTGTGCAGCAGATCTCACCGTTGCTGTTTGCAACCTATGTCTGAAGCGGATCAAGCATGGACAGAACAGCAGCCGCTTGGGCACCACATGCTTGACCAGGCATATGATGACCTGCCATGCAGTCCATTGGCAACAGCACTTGAAAGACCCACATCAAAGAAAAAGGCGGACTTTTCCTTGCTCCTCATCTGGGATCTCCAACCCTACTATACCTCCAGTCCTCTCAAAAACCTGCACTGAGAGGAATGAAGGTAAAGCAATAGGTGTCCCAAGTACTTGCAGCCGATCTGCTAACAGTACACCTCCATCTGATTTTAGCAGGCAAATTTCCCTACCCCAGTTGCTGAACCGTAAAAAGAAATTTGGTCCCAGCCATCCACATGCTCAGCGTCTAAATGCTAGCTTGGCCACACTGCTAGCACTACAACTGCTGCCTTTTCAGCTGGTAGACTCTGCTCCCTTCCGTGTATTTGTGGAATGTCCTGTACCTCAGTGGCAGGTTCCAAAATGCCATTTCTTTTCACGGAAGGCCATTCCGTCTTTCTACCGGCATGTGGAAGGCAATATTTTGGCCCCGTTGGACAGGGCTGTCAGCAGTAGGGTGCATATTACCGCTGACTCATGGTCCAGCAGGCATGGGCAGGGACGTTACCTTTCCTTCACGGCACACTGGATAACTCTGCTGGCAGCTGGGAAGGATGCAGTGTTGTTGGAGCTTGTCCCACCACCACACCTCCTAAATGCTAGTGGTGATTCTGCCACAGCTCTCTCCTCCACCCCCTCCTCTTCTTCTTCCTCTATGGCCTCTTCTTCAGATTTGTCCTTTGAACCAGCGGTGCTCCGTAAGCGTTCAAGGGGACTAGGGGACAGGGACTAGGGGACAGGAGCCACACTGGGGAAGAGATTCTGTCAGCTCTGCAGGGGCAGGCTCAGAGGTGGTTTACGCCACGCCAGCTTCAGACAGGAATGGTTGTATGCGACAATGGCACCAACCTTCTCTACGGCCTCCGACAGGGACAATTGACCCATGTTCCATGTTTGGCACACATCCTGAATTTGGAGGTGCAGCGGTTCTTGAGAAGGTACCCAGGCTTACAAGATCTCCTGAGGCAGGCCAGAAAAGTCTGTGGTCATTTCCAACGGTCATACAATGCCAGTGCTCGGCTGGCTGACATTGAAAGGGAATGCAACCTGCCCACCAACCGCCTCATTTGTGACATGTCCACCAGGTGGAAGTCAATGCTGCAGCAGCTTTAGATGCAGCAGAGGGCCATCAATGAGTACCTGTGTGAGTATGGCACCAGGAAAGGATCAGGGGAGCTTGGCTTCTTTTCGTCACGCCAGTGGCTACTGATCAAGGATGCATGCACTGTCCTGTCACCATTTGATGAGGCCACGAGGATGATGAGCACACTGAGCAGCGACAATGCATGCATCAGTGATACTGTACTTCTTGTCTTCCTGTTGGAGCACATGCTTCATGTAATAATGGACAGGGCACTTGAGGCAGAACAGTGTGAGGAAGAGGAGGACTTCCTTACCTCTCATGGCCCCCTTTTCCAGATATTATTCCTGCAGGCCCGCCAAACACACAGGAAACATCTTCAGAGGTTTGTGCAATGCATTTCCAGACCCTAGGAGGTTACAATTTCCTGGTGCTGGACAACGTGTTGCTGAGGCTTCGTTCAGTCAGAGGAAGAGCGGTGGAGAAGGTGGCTGGCTGACCAATGCCTTTAAACAATTTTTCAGTCCTCAGTGCCAAGGTCTGATTGGTTCAAGCAACTATGACCAGTGTCTGCATTACATGGTGCAGGGATATCTAGGGGCAAGAGCAGACTTGGAGACTTTTCCAACAGAGCAACCACTGGGTTACTGGGTCTTGAGGATGGACCACTGGCCAGAACTTGCTCAATATGCAATTGAGCTACTGGCCTGTCCTGCATCCAGCATGCTTTCTGAACGCACATTCAGTGCTGCTGTAGGGTTTGTAATGGATCAAAGAGTTCACCTGTCCACAGACTCCGTTGATAGGCTCATATTCATAAAAATGAATTAGTCTTGGATCAGCAGCTATCAAGCACCTGATGCTGATGTAACTGATTGAATTTGCTATGGATGTGGGATCCCTTGAAGACTGCCTGTGCTGACTATCCTATTCCTCCTCAATCTTGATGATGCTAGCTTCCAACAATATTTTTGGTATAGGGCACCACCACCACCACCCAAGGCCCAATTTTTCTGCCCCTGTTTAACATGTAACTACAATTCTTGATATAATATTTCACAGCAGGGCCGTTCCTGCACTCACCAAGAGTAACTGTGAGGGGTTACAGTGTTGTGGTACCACCAACACCTAAGGGCCAATTTTCTGCAGAGTATATAGGGCAGGCTGTATAGTATATATACTGCTGTTCAAAGTATATAGTGCCTGGGGGCCTGGGGGACCCCACGCCATTTTTTTTTAAATTTGCACTTTTGATTTTTCACTAACCCATAGACTTTTACGGTGTTCGAATACATTTTTTGCCTGTTCGCATCTTCTGCTGCCAACCGAACCGGAGGGGGGGTGTTCAGCTCATCCCTACTTCCTATAATACAGAACCCCCCTACACACAGCACAGATCCGCCACAGTACAGTGTCCTCCACACATACAGTATAGAACCTCCCTCACAGTACAGAGCCCCCCACACACAGTATAGGACCTCCCCACAGCAAGCCCTCACACACAGTACAAAGCTTCCCATAATACAGAGCCCCTCCCCCCCACACAGCACAGATCCCCCCACAGTACAATGTCCCCCCCCACACAGCACAGATCCCCCCACAGTACAATGTCCCCCCGCCACACAGCACAGATCCCCCCACAGTACAATGTCCCCCCCACACACAGCACAGATCCCCCCACAGTACAAAGTCCCCCCCACACACAGCACAGATCCCCCCACAGTACAATGTCCCCCCCACACACAGCACAGATCCCCCACAGTACAATGTCCCCCCCACACACAGCACAGATCCCCCACAGTACAATGTCCCCCCCACACACAGCACAGATCCCCCACAGTACAATGCCCCCCCCACACACAGCACAGATCCCCCCACAGTACAATGTCCCCCCCACACACAGCACAGATCCCCCGACAGTACAATGTCCCCCCACACACACAGCACAGATCCCCCCACAGTACAATTCCCCCCCACACAGCACAGATCCCCTACACAGTATGGAACCTCTCCACAGTACAAAGCCCCCCACACACAGTATAGGGCCTCCCCCAGCAAGCCCCCCACACACTTACAGTACAAAGCTTCCCATAATACAGAGCCCCCCTCCACAGTACAGAGTTCTCTTCCCAGCCCCCTCCCCTTAATACAGAGTTCCTTCTACAAGTACAGAGCCCCTCACAGTACAGACCCCCCCCCCACACACACACACACAGCATAGATCCCCTACATAGTATAGAACCTCCCCACAGTACAGAGCCCCCCACAGTACTGCCCCCCCCCCCCCACACACACACACACACACACACACAGTATAGGCATACGTCCCAACTTTTTGAGATGGGAATGAGGGACACCTATCAGCAAAAGTATGCAGGCATAGGACACACCCCTTGCCATGCCCCCTTAAAGGAGAATTGTGCAAAAAACAAGATTGGTTAAACCCACAAGTGCTTTTTTTACCACTACTATTCCTTCATATTGGCTTTTGGAATTTACAAATGCAGCAATGTAGAAATTGGATGAAAGGTTTAGCGCTGGGAAACACTTTTTGGAAGATGAAAAATACATTTTATATACAACTATATAGATCAGACCAAAATGAGGGACAAATGAGGAGAAATGAGGGTCAAATCAGGAACAGTCCCTCGAAATCAGGGACAGTTGGGAGCTATGGTATAGGACCTCCCCACAGCAAACCCCCCACACACAGTACAGAGCCCCCCCTCCCCCCACACAGAGTACAGAGCCCCCCCCTCCCCCACACACAGTACAGAGCCCCCCCTCCCCCCACACACAGAACAGAGCCCCCCTCCCCCCCACACACAGTACAGAGCCCCCCCTCCCCCCACACACAGTACAGAGCCCCCCCCCTCCCCCCATACACAGTACAGAGCCCCCCTCCCCCCACACACAGAACAGAGCCCCCCTCCCCCCACACACAGAACAGAGCCCCCCTCCCCCCACACACAGTACAGAGCCCCCCATACACAGTACAAAGCCCCCCTCCCCCCACACACAGTACAAATCTTTACATAATACAGAGACCCTCAAACAGTACAGTGTTGTTCGCACCACACATGTGGTCAACGTGAACGTCAGACCGAGAGCGATAATTCTAGCACTAGACCTCCTCTGTAACTCTAAACTGGTAACCTGTAAAAATGTTTAAAGCGTTGCCTATGGAGATTTTTAAGTACCGAAGTTTGTTGCCATTCCAAGAGCGCGCGCAATTTTACAGCATGGCATGTTCGGTATCTATTTACTCGGCGTATCTTTCATATTTTCCAAAAAAAGTGTTGTGTATATATATATATATATATATATATATATAAAATTTTATTCATTGAAGTGTATTTTTCCACCAAAAAATTGCATTTAAAAAACTCTGCGCAAATATCGTGTGATATAAAAATTTGCAACAATCGCCATTTTATTCCCTAGGGTCTCTGATTAAAAAAATATATATAATGTTTATACTGTTTGGGTGTTCTAAGTGATTGTCTAACAAAAAATACTTATTTAAACTTAGAAAAAAAAAAAAAAGTGAGAGAAAAAGCCTGGTCTTCCAGCGGATAATATATGGTAGTGTACAGGGGCCGCCCATCCATTAAGGGTGCATGGGCACCGCCCCCCTCCATTCACGCCACCCCCTATATGATTAATAAATAGATTCATGCATAGCATCAATCTATCCATGGCTGCCGCGGCCACCCCCTATTCATGGATCCGGCCCCTTTCAGGACGCCGGGCGCCTGAATTCCAGCGGCGGGGGGTGTTTTTTTTAAGCACCTGATCAGAGCCAGAGGCTCCAATAGGCTTTAATATAGGGTGGACTCGTGACACAGAGAATTGCGCTCGGAGCCCCCCCAAGTGTGTTAGAAAAACGAATGAATATTCACTTTTCTAACACTGAATCGCCTCTCTGTCAATCAGGAAGCGCGGGTCTGATACCCGTTTCCCGATTGGCTGAAAAGTCAGGCCATCCTATTGGATGCCTAGGAGGAGGAGGAGGAGGAGGGGGGCGCACAGCGAAGCCGCCATGATTCACACCACAGGAGGAGGAGGAAAGCTTCCGGACATGCTGCAAGGCCCCGCCCGCTTCCTAGATGGGGTAAGAGCCAGGCTATGATGTCCCGACTGCCCTCCGGGGGCAAGAAGGGAACAGGGTTGGCTGTCTGCTGCCCCCCCAAAAGAAAAAAACAGCCACCGCCACTGAATTTGAATGGCAACCCAACGCCCAGCATTGGAGCCCAAATGGTTTTCTTTTTGACCACTTGTTTCCTTTTCTCTGGAGATCATTGTGTGCGTCCGGCTCTCCTGCGGGTCCCTTCCTCAGATCCCGGGGGTGAACATTTCAAGCAGCCACCACTTCTCATGTTCACACGGTCTAGACTTAATTTACATGAAAGTACTTAGTGGGATGAGTTAATTTCTCCCCTCCTTTACATACTGTATATAGTCTCCCTTTGTGTTTGGGTGTAACTATGGACCATATTGTTTATTTATGCTTTTTTTACAGACATTGGTGCACTCGCCCCTGATGACGTGGTAGGAAACCACGAAACGCGCGTCAGGCCAATTGTGTTGCCCCATTTTCTTTTTAGATGGGTTTTATTTCATCCACTCCCGGGCTGCCCCACCATGCTGCTTTTCAAGCGATTCTTTACTATGGACAATCGTCCGATACCTCCATATGTCATCTCCAAGTTGCTCTGATTGTTTTTATGAATATCTGGTCAATAATATGTGATTGTTATTCTTATTTACTATCTATGTACTCATATTGCCATGTCATGTTTTTTTTTAATGAATAAAACACGTCTTGTCACATTGACTCATCTTTTAGCCATGTTAGATCTACTTAATTTAACCACTTCAGCCCCGGAAGATTTTACCCCCTTCCTGACCAGAGCACTTTTTTGCGATTCGGCACTGCGTTGCTTTAACTGACAATTGCGCGGTCATGCGACTTTGCACCCAAACAAAATTGACGTCCTTTTTTTTCCCCACAAATAGAGCTTTCTTTTGGTGGTATTTGATCACCTCTGTGGCTTTTATTTTTTGCGCTATAAATATAAAAAGAGCGACAATTTAAAAAAAAAAAACCAATATTTTTTACTTTTTGCTATAATAAATATCCCCAAAAAATACCGTATTTATCGGCGTATAACACGCACCCCAAGTTTAGGAGGGAATTTTAAGGAAAAAAACTTTTAGGAGGGAAGTTTAAGGAAAAAAAACTTTTAGGAGGGAAGTTTAAGGAAAAAAAACTTACATTAAAATGCCCACCAATGCAGCCTCATCAGTGTCCATCTGCAGCCTTGTCAGTGTCATTGCAGCCTTGTCAGTGCAGCCTTGTCAGTGCAGCTTTGCCCCAGTGCAGCCTTGCCCCAGTGGTCAGTGCAGCCTTGTCATTTCAGCCTTTGCCCCCAGTGTCCATTACAGATTTAAATATGGCGCCGCGGAGTTCGCAGGAAATCGGCGGCACTGAACGAGCGTCGCCGAGATCACAGTGACTGGGCGGAGCCGAGATAGCCGAGTGTACTCGACTCTTCTCGGCGCCGCTCACAGTCACGCGCAGTCCTGCCCTATGATGGACATAACACAGGTCCAATGGCGGGACTGGGTGTCACTGTAAGCGGCGCAGAGTACACTCGGCTATGTGTATCTTGGCTCCGCCCAGTCACTGTGATCTCGGCGGCGCTCGTTCCGCTTTGCCGAGTCCCTGCGAACTCCACGCCGCCATTTTTAAATCTACACGCTATGTGTATGTCTGCGGCGATTGCGGCGCTCGCGGAGATTGATCAAAATTAGCGGGGATCGGCGTAAAACACGCACCCATGATTTTCCCCTGATTTTAAAGGGGAAAAAAGTGCGTGTTATACGCTGATAAATACGGTATATAAAAAAAACATTTTTCTCCTCAGTTTAGGCCGATACATATTCTTCTACATATTTTTGGTAAAAAAAAAACTGCAATAAGCGTATATTGATTGGTTTGCGCAAAAGTTATAGAGTCTACAAAATAGGGGATAGTTTTATGGCATTTTTATTATTAATTTTTTTCAGTAGTAATGGCGGCAATCTGCGATTTTTATCGTGACTGCGACATTATGGTGGACACGTCGGACACTTTTGACACTATTTTGGGACCAGTGTCATTTATACAGCGATCAGTGCTGTAAAAACGCACTGATTACTGTGTAAATGGCACTGGCAGGGAAGGGGTTAACCACTAGGGGGCGATCAAGGGGTTAAGTGTGTCCTAGGGAGTGATTCTAACTGTGGGGGGGAGGGGCTGCAACTCACATGACAGCGATCACTGCTCCCGATGATAAGGAGCAGTGATCCCTGTCATGTCACAAGGCAGAACGGGGAAATGCTTTGTTTACATAGGTATAGTACTTCCCCGTTCTGAGGCTCCGTGACACAATCGCCAGGAGACCGGTGGACATCGAGCCCGCGGGTCCTGCAGGCACGGTCACGCTTTACGCGGCGGGCGAGCATGCCCGCTAACCCCGCCAGTTAAAGGGGACGTACAGGTACTCCCATTTGCCCACCGCTGCCATTGTGCCGATGTATATCGGTGTACAGCTGTCGGCAAGTGGATAAAGTACCAAACCCTCTTTTTCTTGCATATAGACAGGGATGGGGCTGTGTGATCCCACACACCTCATTAAGAGTCCCTCTTTTTGTTTCATTACAATGTAACAGAAGTGTTATGCCGTGTACACACGACCGGTTTTGCCGTTGGAATAAACTCTGAAGGTTTTTCCGATTGAACTCTGACGGAATTCCGCTCTAGCGGTCTTGCCTACACACGTTCACACCAAAGTCCGACCGTCCAGAACGCGGTGACGTACAACACGTACGACGGGACTAGAAAGAGGAAGTTCAATAGCCAGTGGCCAATCGCTTCCGTCTCGTACTTGCTTCAGAGCATGCGTCGTTTTTGGTCCGTCGGAACAGAATAGAGACGATCGTTTTTCCCGATTTGGAATTGGTTCTGTCAGAAATATTTAGAACATGTTCCATTTCTCGGTCCGTCAGAATTTTCGAAAAAAAAAAAAAGTCCGATGAGGCACACACACGATCGGAATAGACGATGAAAAGCTTCCGTCTTACTTTTTCTGTCGGACATTCCGCTCGTTTGTACACAGCATAATGCCTTGTTTACATAGGCACTCCCAGTTTCATTACAATGTAACAGAAGTGTTACAGCTCACCACGACATTGCGGTGTGGTGCAAAAAAATGCAACGCAATTTAATTTTCTTAGGTCTGTTACTGTATATACAATATTTGTTTAGTAGTACTAAGCTGGGGTAGGTAGTGTATATTTATTTTTATGTTTGACTCTATAAAAAAAAACAAAAAAAACCCCCAAATGTGTTAATTTAGACCTAAATCAAGTATATTTTTTCGGAGTCCACTTCAAAATATTTTTCCACCTGCTGACATTTTTATGAAGTAAAGCCCATCAGTCAGGATCGCTCGGCGCACATCTTCATCATTAGTGAGGTTCAGTAGACAGACTTGGAATAATAATTGACAAGTGAGCTGAATCTTTTCTAAGATCTCATTTTAAAGCTTTTAAGCGGCGGGTTCAGGAGCAGATTAATGGGATGGGAATATTAAGTTCTTCTCTTTGGGATTTGGTTACAATTTTTTTTTTTTTTCAATTAGTCTCAGGAACAGGAATGGGACATATTTTATTCATAGGGTGGCATCAGGTGGAGGAGTCGGTCCGCACACCGTATATTAAGCTTGTGTTTTGTAGCTGTAGGACCTTCTCCTGATTCTAGTTTGGCTTTAATGCTCATTGGTTAAGACAGAGAATCAATAGGAACATCTCCGAAGACCCATTTGTATCGATTCTGGACTTCATAAAAAGTCATTTGAGGAAATATGTCACTTTGATTTCATTGGTGAGACACAAAATTCCTTTGTTAGCGTATTATAGCATTATTATTTTTTTCTGTTAACCCGGCTATGTCAGGGCGAGTAAACGTAAATAAATATTTCATACAATGTATAAATAAGATTCATTTCTTGATATAAAATAGGTAGGGAGGACCCTCACCATGCCAACAACCAAAATATATATACAAGGATTGACAGGTCAAAAAAATGGCGGACTTTGTGGGCACACAACGAGAGGGAAAATCAATTTAAAAAAGTATAAATTTTATTACAGCATAATTAAAATGACAAAAAACATATAACCAACATACAAACAACACCCTGTATGGAGACAGTTACCAGTTACTCATTGAAGCAGTTACAGAGGGCTGGATCTAAGGTACACAAATTGTTGTCATAATATATCAAAGTAGAAGAAGAATTTCTGATCCAGTAATGCCTCCAAAAACGTGCTCGTCGACGTGTTTCACTAAGATATTAGCTTCCTCAGGACAAAAACCGTGTAGGTGCTGGTAAACGTGTGGCTCAGGGTATTGGGAGAACCTATGGCACTACACAGCGAGGAAAGCCGTACATTGGGGTGCAGTGCCTGATGGGGGTACATTTTCCCCTGCTTATGCGGCAATACTGATTTGAGCCGTAACAAAAGTTCTCCCCCTATGGGATAAGTGCAGTATTTACATGTTCAGACATGCTATCGGTCTCTATACTTAAAGGGATTGAGCACTCATCCATTCAAAATAATGGTTCTGAACCCATGGGCCATTTCTTGGTACTACTGACCCATCTGTAGCGGGAATCTGTGACTACGTACCGCTGTGTGTGATTTATATTCTAATATACTTCTATATGACTGTTGCTTATCAGTGATACATATCATAGACCACATGATATGTGTGTATCTTACCATCATACACACACATATGGAAATTTGAAATTCCATCTTTTTCGGGTGTCTGTTAGTTCTGTGAGGTTCTCCCTGAGCCACAAGTTTACCAGAACCTAACCAGTTTTTGTCCTGAGGAAGCTAATATTTTAGTGAAACACGTCAACGAGCACGTTTTTGGAGGCATTACTGGATCAGAAATTCTTCTTCTACTTTGATATATTATGACATCAATTTCTGTACCATAGATCCAATCCTCTGAAACTGCATCAATGGGTAACTGGTAACTGTGTCCATACAGGGTGTTATTTGTATGTTGGTTATATGTTTTTTGCTGTAAAAAATTTATAGGGCTGTTACTGATTAAAATTTTCATGTTCGATTAATCTTTTATTTTTTTTAATCGATTAATCGACTAATTTCGATTAATTATAACGCACATACAGATCCAACTACTTTTAGCTGACGTCATGCGTAGCTCCTCCCCCCATACGCGTTACGTTCAATCAGAACTTCCTCAGAACTTCCTCAGCGGGGCTACGACATCACCCTACAGTCTATTTAAATAGCACCATTCTGCATCAGGGGGACCGATGGAGAGCCAGAGACATCCATCACCTGCTGAGACAGCAAAGTGTCAGCTCTTTGGAAAAAAGTGCCCTCATCATAAATGTTTCTTAATTGCTGGATAACCAATCAATGCCAGTTCATCGTCAAACTGAGTTACAGCCAGGAAAGCCCTCGGATATGTTGATTTTCATAGCCAAGTCCGGGATTTATGTTGATGTTCGTGACGTCACCGGATCTCCGATTGAAGTCCCTGAAGACCTGGAAGCCGGCGGAGAGGTGAGTACCGATCAAAAGAATTTTGATCGATCAAAAAAAATTAACGATTAATTGAGGAATTAATCTTTAATTTTCCCAGCCCTAAAAATGTATACTTTTTTTTTGATTTTCCCTCTCATTGTGTGCCCACAAAGTCCGCCAATTTTTTTACTTAAATTTTTTGCCAATCCTTGTATATATCTTAATATAAAATCTTATTTCTGAAGACTATATTTTGATGTTTACTAAAATACATATTACATTAAATAAATATTTCCTATTCAGTTCATACAGAACTTAAACACATATTTCATACAATGTATAAATAAAATTAATTTTCTAAAATTAAATTGTATTTCTGATGACTATATTTTGGTGTTTACTGAAATAAATATTAAATAAATAAATATAAATATTACATTAAATAAATATTTCCTATTCAGTTCATACAATATTAAACAAATATTTCACACAATGTAAAAATAAATTTCCTAAGATACTATAAAATTTTATTTCCCATGATATATATATATATATATTGGTGTTTACTAAAAAAAAAAAATATATATATCTATATATATATCTATATCATCAAATAAATATTTCCTATTCAGTTCATGCAACACTTAAACAAATATTTCATACAATGTATAAATATAATTAATTTCCTAAAATAAAATTTTATTTCTGATGACTGTATTTTGGTGTTTATTTTCAGTATCTCTTACATTTCAAATAACTGTAAAGTTCTCAACAGTTTCTCAACAACAACAAACATCATGCAATAAATGTATTCTGCTAAAATGAGTATTAATATTCGTAATTAATTGCAATGGATATGTTTTAATAATCAGTCACATATTTATTTAGTTCAAAATATAATGTATAAACTGTATAAAAAATTCATCTTTTTTAAGACTTGAAATTAAAACAGAAGATGGAGTCCGGAGGAAAATTGTCATCAATCTCAATGCTAGGGCATTGTTTTCTCCCACTGACACCAACAATAGGGCGTTTTTTTCACAGCCCTTGAGCTAATCATATGCTAGTAGCCTCCAAACTGTGGCCAGGTGCCAGATGTGGTCCTTTGTTTGCTTTTATTCAGCCCTTGTGGCACCATTCCATCCACTGACTCCAACAACAGGGCAATATTCTTCCCACTGACACCAACAATGACGTACTATTATTCCCACTGACACCAATGATGGGGTACAATTTCTCCCATTGACCCCCACAATGGCATATTCCTTCCAATGACACCAAAGTTGGGGGCACTATTTATCCCATTGACACCACTGATGGGGCCCTATTCCTCCCACTGACACCAATGATGAGGCACTATTCCTCCCAACTGACACCAATGATAGGGCACTATTCATCCCCCTGATACCAACAATGGCATACTATTCTTCCCAATGACACCAAAGCTGGGGCACTATTCCTCCCATTGACATCAAAAACAGGCACTGTTCCTTCCACTGGTACAAACAGGGCCATGGATAAATCCATGGAAAAAACAAGATTAACTTACCACCAACCCGCAGACAACCATATAACCTGTCTAACAGTATGTGTTAAAAGCAGGGGTTACGTCTGCACACATTTGCAAATGCATGCTTAAGCCACAGAGCCTCGTCAAGGCACCCCCGTATCTGTGGTACCTAACACTAACTTATGAGTGTCCCCACAATGGAGGCACATGCATTCTGATGGATAGGTGAGAGCAGGTGGACTGAAGGGGAGCCACCCCTTCTTAAATGTGCAGGGGCACACTGAACACCCAACTATTCATCCCACTGACACCAATGATGTGGCACTATTCCTACAATTGACACCAAAAATGGGGCACTATTCCTCCCACTGATACCAATGATGGGGCACTATTCCTCCCACTGACACCAGTGATGGGACACTATTTCTCCCACTGACACCAATGATGGGGCACTATTTCTCTCACTGACACCAATGATGGGGCACTATTCCTCCCACTGATACCAATGATTGGGTACTATTCCTCCCACTGACACCAATGATGGGACATTATTCCTCCCACTGACACCAGTGATGGGGCACTATTCCTCCCACTGATACCAATGATGGGACACTATTCCTCCCACTGATACCAATGATGGGACACTATTCCTCCCACTGACACCAATGATGGGGCACTATTCCTCCCACTGATACCAATGATGGGACACTATTGATCTTTTATTAAAAAGAATCAAGCAACCAATTTTATACAAAAGTAAAAAACAAAACCATAATACAAAACTTCAACAGAAATCCAAGGAATACACATCCGTGTTCAGAATATATACAATACATACATAATCCACTACCAAAATTATTTACATAAAGCAGCAGAGAGGGCCTAAGAGGCACAACCCATCACCTATGTACACAGCCATTTATCAAAAATGAATCCAAAAAAATAATAATCTAGGGTGATAAGAGACAGACAGCCACACCCGGGAAAGAGACTCCTGGCAGTCAGGGAGGCTTGAAACCCCTCCACGCCTTCAACCAAGCCCCCTGACTCCGCTTGTCTCTCTCAAGTACCCGAATCTTCTCCACCTCATGCAGAATGTCATACACCACCACCTCAACAGGAAGGATTTTACGCCGAATGCTGACCTGACACCGTGCGTTCCAAGTGAAATAACGGACTACTAGGCTAACTAGAAAAAGTGTATCTAAACAAAAACCACCACCAGTATTGAATGCTCCGTACACCCACTCAGCATAACCCAGCCTGGAGAGGAAAGGGACACCGAGGACCCGCCCCACCTGTTTGTACACCTCTATGTTAAAGGGGCAATGAAGCAGAAAATGGTCCATAGTCTCCTCCTCACCTGCACACTCCTCCCGAGGACAGCTACGATCCACCCCACTGCGGAATTTCAAATTGCCCCTAACATAGAGCCTCCCATGGAAGCACAACCAGGCCAGATCCCTGAATTTAGGGGGTACTCTGTCCAAATTAATAAGTCTTAACCCTGCCCTCAAAACTGGGCCTGGGCAATCCCTTAAGGCCAATGGGTCATGAAAGACTTCGCTCAAGACTCGGCTCATAAGGACTTTCCTCGGAACCGATCTGAGATCTTCAGCCGACAATCGCCACTGCCATAGTAACTTCAGGCACGGAGCGACATAGGCTGGTAGCTGACCACGATGACCCCTGAGATTCTTCACTTGGCCACCTTCTTCCCAAAGTCGTAGAAAAGGCCTAAACCAAGATCTAAATATGCCTGCCCATCCAGGAGGTTCCACTGCAAGCATATTACCAATATTAAACTTGAGAAAAAGCAGTGAAAAGAAAAGAACTGGGTTGACCATACCTAAGCCACCCTCCCTCCTGGATAGATAGGTGACATTCCTCTTGATGGGGTTCAGTCTGTTCCCCCACAACATCTGGAAGAACACACTACTGACCCTAGCATAGAGAGACACTGGCAAGATGCAGACAAAGCTGACATACAAGAAGATCGGAATCAGGTAAGTCTTAATCAGATCAACCCTTTCCCTCATAGATAACTTCCATCTCTTCCAGCTGACCACCTTAGTATTGGCAATTTCCAGTCTGCCTTCCCAGTTTTTGAGGCCATAATCGCCAGGTCCAAATTCAATGCCTAGAATCTTAATTCTTTCCTGGGGCACTGGAAAGGTGTCCGGGAGATCAAAACCCTCACCTTCCTTTCCCATCCAGAAAACTTCAGTCTTTTCCTGATTGATCTTGGAGCCTGATGCTTCAGAATACCGTGATGTCAGAGAGACCACCTCCTCTGCTTCATCCGCCCCAGTGACAATCACGGACACATCGTCCTCATAGGCAACAACCCTCAAAGGCGGCTCACCTGGGAGCCCCACTGGCACCCCACACAACATGCCGCTCTCTAGCCTCCTGATGAAGGGGTCGATTGCAAACACATAGAGCAGGGGACTCAGGGGACAACCCTGGCGCACCCCGGAGCCAACCTCAAAGGACTGCCCAACCCAACCATTAACAAGAGGAAAGCTTTCTGCCCCCTTATACAAGACTTTTAACCAATTGACAAAACCACCCGGCAGACCGTACTTACTAAGGAGCAACCACAGGTACTCATGGTTAACACGATCAAAAGCTTTTGCCTGATCCAATGTCAGCAAATACTTTCCCCAGCCTGCAGCCCTGCATCGCTCCAAGGCCTCCCGGACAGCTAAAACTGCTGCGAAGGTGCATCTACCCTGGACCGAACAGTGCTGATGGCGAGAAAGCAAAGACTCTGCTACTGACGATAGGCGCCAGAAAATGATCTTTGCCAGTATCTTTCTATCGACATTAAGAAGGCTGATGGGGCGCCAATTCTCAATCATCGAAGGATCTTTACCCTTTGAAAGAAGAATCACAGCTGAGTGCCTCATGGAAGGGGGAAGTACCCCCTCTGCAAGGCAACTGTTAAAAACCTCTACCAAATGTGGGGCCAGAATAGGCTTAAAAGCTTTGTAAAACTCAGCCGTCAAGCCATCCGGTCCAGGTGACTTTTTGATGGGAAGCTGTTCAATTGCCCTCATCACCTCTTCAACTGTGATCTCCTCTGTCAAATTCATCAATGGGACATCTTCATCATTTAGACCTGGAGTAGAGTCCAAAAAGCTTTCCATCTTGTCACGGTCAAGCTCTTTCCTCCCAAGAAGGTCAGCATAAAAGGACCTCACGACCTCCAGAATCCCTGACCTGGACTTTGTCAAGGAACCTGTACTGTCCTTAAGGCCAACGACCGTTTTAACAGCTACACCTTGTTTGCAGTTCTGGTAAGGGTCAGGCGAGTGGTACTTCCCATAATCCCTTTCCAGAACCAAAGAGGCATGCCGGTCATATTGACACTTCCTGAGAAGGAGTTTCACTTCGGAGATTGCCCCAGGATCTCCTCCTCTCGAGACAAGAATATCCAGCTTCCTCCGTAAACGTTGGTAGGTCATGTATTTATTAAACTGCTTTCTATTGGCTAGGCCCCTGAAGAATCCAGTGATCCTCTTTTTGGTCAGCTCCCACCACTCAGCCTTGCTGCTACAAAAGGATGGTCACCTGTGCCTGAAAGAATTCCTCAAAGGATTGTCTAACATGTTCTTCCTTGAGTAGAGTCGAATTCAATCTCCAGATGCCCTTACCCCTCTGAGGGGCGTCTGAAGCATTCAGGACCACAGATAGCATACAGTGATCAGAGAACTCTACTGCCTGCACCACTGGGGGTGAGAAAGCAGAGGTCTCCTTCAAAAAAAACCTATCTATTCTACTCTGACTATTACCTCGATGAAAGGTGAACCCGGTGTCATCCGGGAGGTGCTTAATGTGCACATCCACAAGACCAGCATCCCTAACCATACTATTTAAAAAAACGCTATCATATCCCAGCCTGTCCTTGAAGTCCTTCCTGTCCTTGGGCCTAGTTACTGTATTAAAGTCACCTCCAAAGACCACTTGCCGGGATGTAAAAAGAAATGGCTTGATCCTTGTAAAAAGGCATTTCCTGTCCCACTTTGTGTGCAGCCCATAAACATTAATTAGGCGCAGGTCCTGCCCTCCCACAAGGACGTCTAAGACCATACATCTCCCAATTTCCACCTCAATAACCCGCCGGACAGTTACCATACCGGTTTTAAACAACACCGCCACACCGCCCTAAGGCTCGGCCGCAAGAGACCAGTAAGATGGACCATACCTCCACTCTCTCTTGGCCATATGAATATCTGCCAAGGAGGTGAGCCTAGTCTCTTGCAAAAATAAAATTTCAGCATCTAATTGGCTGAACAAAAAGAAGGCCATAGAACGAGCTCTTACTGACTTAATGCTGGCGACATTTATTGTCACCACTTTTAACGGAGGGGGAACCGCCATTTGGGTTATTGGGTGGATTGCTTCTTAGCTCCCCTCTGCTGCTCATCACCAGATGCCTCTCTCTTTCTTGAGGCCGCCTCAAACTCCATTTCGGAATCAGAACTTCGCTCCGAAGAAGCTCCAGATGAAGAGATATCCCAATTAGAGGACCTATAACGGTTGGAGACAGGCACTGGAGCCTGTTCCGCCCTCACCACCTGCTTCTTCCGCTTCCCAACCTTCCTTCTCTCCTCCAGGTACTGCAGGTCAGCTTCAGAGATGCCCTCATCTGTTACTTTTTTCTGTGAAGTCTTTCCACAAGACTTCTTTACAGAGGAAGAAGCAACCTTTTTAGTACATGTTACCACTCCTGGTGGGGGGGGTGCTCCCTTTGAGTCAGACTTAGGAGGGGTAGACTCCTGGGGGGGAACTGACTCGGGGGGCACAGACTTGGAAGGTTCTGACACATGAGGAGAGGGTACAGTAGGCTGGGGGGAGACAGATACAGAAGGAATACTTACAGACACAGGAGGGGTGGCCACAGGAACTGGGGAGGGATCCTGAGCAGGACCAGGGAAGTCAGTCACCGCAGAGGAGGATGGTACACCAGGGGCCTCACCCTCCATCCTGTCCAGCCTTGACATGTCATCAATTACCTCCTTCTCCATATTGTGCCAGGCTTCAGGACATCTGCTGTAGGGGTGGCCAAGGCGCAGGCACAGGTTGCACCTGATCATCTCGGTGCAGTCCTTGGCCATATGACCCTGATCCCGACACACTGAACATATCAAGGCTGAACAGGAGGAACTCAAATGCCCCTTTTCTCCACAGCGATGACACAGCTTCGGCTGACCAGGGTAGAAAATAGTCATCCTATCCCTCCCTATAAAAGCTGAGGAGGGCAGGTGACGGACAACATTCCCATCCCTGGCCAACCTGACTGTAACCGACCAACCCCCAGTCCAGATGTTACACTCATCAAGGATTTTGCTGGGCTTAGTCAATACCTCACCATAATTCTTTAACCAGACCTCTAAATCTCGAGCAGGAACACTCTCATTAGTGAGAATAATTGTGATTTTTTTCACTGTAGACCTTCCCATTCGGGTCTTGACCTGCACCGAGCCTCATATCTCTACCAGAACAGGTCAAGACCCTCTGGCCTGGTGAAACTAATAGTATATTCCCGGCTCCCAGCAACATGTATTAGGGCATACAGATCGTTTGCCCCAAAACCCACCTCCAAAATCATGTCCACCACCACACGCCGTGCTGGAGGGATTGCACCACCTTCCCATTTAAGAATCACTACATTTCGTCTCGGACCCCCAGCAGAAACCAGAGACCCAAGACCAGATCCTGGGGTGCTCAAGGTGGTAGGTCGCAGGGGGAAAACCCTCTTGGGGGCGGAGCTACCAGGAGCAGAGCGTACCACCTGGGCAAATGTAGACTTATCAGGGCCAAGGCCCCACACTGATGTAACATTAGTCTGTACATTACAATTATTATTATTATCTGCTGGAATGGAGTTGGTAGGACTGTCCATCACACTTGTGCTGGGAAGATTCTTATCAGTCACACAAACATTCACATTCCCATCAGGAATAGTCACAGTTTCTGATGTAATACCAGCTGTCTCCTGAAGCTGTGCTGTAGAGTCCTCAGCAGCTGTGGGGCAAACAACTTTAGACTCAGCTAAAGGGGGGTTAATTGGATCTGCTGAATCTTGTAGTTCCTCTGCAGGAATGTCATTTTTTAAATGCATTTTTTGCTGCACTGCAGCATCAGCAGGTACAGCATTGCCACACATGGGACTAGCAGCCTGATTGTCACTGGGCACATTGTCAGTATCAGTCACAGTGTTCACAAAAACAGTTTTATGCACCACATGAGGCTTGACAGGCTTTACCTTGTCAGGCACATTATCTGTAATGTCCTCCTCATGAAATACCAACTGATCCCCCCGCATAGGAGACTCCATTGCTTGGATGACCCTGAGCATGCCTCCTGAGTCCTGGGAAGGCATGGGGCTGCTTACCTCTCCCTGAGGGGGCAGGGGGTCTGAACTGGGGGTCTCCTCCTCCACCTCCATTTTTGTCATCCTGGCAAACCTTCGGTCATTGCAGAATTTTTCCTTAAAGGGCCCATCTCTGCCTTCCATCATGGCCACAATGGTCTCCTGGTGTTCAACCCGGACCTTGGCCAGTTGGATCTCCGGATCCATGGACCCACGTCTCTGGCTATGCAAGCCCTCACGCTGTCTTCTCAAGCGCTTCACCTCCGCTCTCAGTTTATAGAGCTTGTCTCTCTCCCTATTCAGGACCTTAATCCCGGCCACCACTCGCTCCTGAATTGCCTCTGAGCCTTCATTCTCACCAGGGGTAGAGAGATCACAAGCCATGGTTTGCACAGGGGCAGGCATGTCACCTGATGGCCCAGGAGATGGCTGGGAGCCTCCAGCAGGAGAGGCCCTGCTGGCCTCCATGGCTTCCCCAGAAAGGAGCCAGGAGAGCTGGGAGAGATTTCACCACCACTCCCCTCTCACACGGATCACCTGCAGCAGCTCCAGACAGCTTCCTCCTGACACACCTGTGCTCCAATGATGGGTGGGGCACTATTCCTCCCACTGACACCAATGATGGACACTATTCCTCCCACTGACACCAATGATGGGGCACTATTCCTCCCACTGACACCAATAATGGGACACTATTCCTCCCACTGATACCAATGAGGGGGCACTATTCCTCCCACTGATACCAATGAGGGGACACTGTTCCTCCCACTGATACCAATGATGGGGCACTATTCCTCCCACTGATGCCATTGATGGGGCACTATTCCTCCCACTGATACCAATGATTGGGCACTATTCCTCCCACTGATACC
This sequence comes from Aquarana catesbeiana, assembly GCF_042186555.1. Classification (NCBI taxonomy): domain Eukaryota; kingdom Metazoa; phylum Chordata; class Amphibia; order Anura; family Ranidae; genus Aquarana; species Aquarana catesbeiana. The sequence goes on along the minus strand of NC_133327.1, from coordinate 687,520,515 downwards.
AATGATTGGGCACTATTCTTCCCACTGACATCAATGATGGGGCACTATTCCTCCCACTGATACCAATGATTGGGCACTATTCCTCCCACTGATACCAATGATTGGGCACTATTCTTCCCACTGACACCGACAATGACGTACTGCACCTTTTACTGACACCAATGATGGGGCACTATACCTTCTATTGTCACCAAAAACTGTCACTTATCCTCCCAATGACACCAACAATGGCAAACTATTCCTCCCACTGACACCAATAATAGGGACTATTGCTCTTACTGACACCAATGATAGAGCACTGTTCCTTCCACTGACACCAACAATGGCATACTATACCTTTCACTGACACCAATTATAGGGAACTATTCCTCCCATTGACACCAACAATGGCGTACTATTCCTACAATTGATACCAATGATGGGACACTATTCCTCCCAATGACACCAATGATTGGGCACTATTCCTGCAATTGACACCGAAAATGGGCACTATTCCTCCCACTGACACCAACAATGGTGTACTGTACCTTTCACTGACACCAATTATAGGTCACTATTCCTTCCACTGATACCAATGATTGGGTATAGTTTACTCTTACTAATGCCGGGGCATTTTTTTACTTCCCCCTGTCTACAGTCCGGCCGTTCTAAAGTCTGATGGGTGGTAAACTGGCCCCGTGTTTGAAAAGATTGGAGACCCCTTCTTTAGACCCCTTCTTTAGGTGTTCTTTAGACCAAAGAATATGATTTCTGCCAGTGTAACAATGAATAGAGCTAACCCTTCTGCTCCTTGGTAGTCACCACCTTCTTCGCGATCTATTGTGTTTCCAGCCTCCATCGGCTTTATCAGCCGGTTATAATCGCCCTTCGCTGTTTTCTTTCACCGGCACCCTCTCGCCAATAATTGAAAGTACTGGAGACTCACCTTTGGTGAACCTTGACTCCATGACATCTCTGAATCTTTGCTGTCCACTTACCTTGCATGGAAAACAAGTGCAACACGTTCTAAGCATGTAATTAAATATTCTCTTTGATTGGCATCTATTATCCCGGGCATGGTGGATACAGAAAATATTGATAAGCATTTCTTTGCTTTGAAAAACAAGGTTAAAGGTGACTTCTAAGCAGTAAACCTTCAATAATGAGAACTAAGCCCTGCAAAGACATGCTAAACCTTCTACAAACCATGGATAATAATTGCTTAACCTTCGGTAAGCAATGTTAATCTTCGATTGAGAATTTTATGCAGTAGATAGAGAACAGAAGCTTTGGCTAGATGATCATTACGGATGTATTTTCCTGAGCTTTCTAAGAGTGCTGCGGATTGTAAAGTGATGCAATTTGCAGATTAGGCAAGAATTATTTTTATTAATTTTTTTTTTTTGTATGGTATAGAGGTTTTATATATAATTTATTTCCTGATTAAGTATGATCGGGACTGAAAAATGTATTCATATTTTGTTTATTTTGTCCGGCTGGTAGAGTCTTCAGCTTTTTTTACATGGATGAAATGGAAAAATTTGATTTTAAAGGTACCAAAAAAAACCCCCCACATATTTGATTTTTAAAAAGTATCAGATTTTATTTTAACTTTTTTTTTTAATAAACATACCACATATAAAACAATCATACAGTATTCATGCGGCTATGGTGCAGCTCTACATGTTTCGCCAGACTTTGGCTTCTTCAGGAGACTTTTAATAAGTACTGCATACATAATCACTGTATACTAAACCAGAATCAGAATTTGATAAGATCAATATACTGGACCATACATTAACAGGATGGTAAACAGTGAAAACACAGGAGAGAACACAAGACCCCAGACTAATCCATGCGCCCGGCCCCTAATCTCCATGAAGGGCGCCGGACACATGGATTCCAATGGGGTTTTTTCTTTTTTAACCACATGATTAGAGCCTGAGGCTCTAATTGGTTTAAAAAAAGGGCAGGCTCGAGGCACAGAGCACTGCACCCTGAGCCCACCCAGTTGTGTGACAATAGCGAAATAATATTTGCTATTGTCTTTCTGATTCTCCTCCCGGCTAATCAGGAAGCGAGTCTTGAGACCTGGCCAATCGTGTCTCAGGACATACTTCCTGCTGAGCCCGGAGGAGAAGCAACAGCCCGGCTCTTCCTTCCCCCTACCTCCTAGGGTAAGGTCCGTCTCCCGCGGGGGTGGGGTGGAGCTGGGGGGGTGGCTGTGGATCACCGCTGCCTTCTCATCTGTCTAACGCCAGAGAGGGGGTGCTTGCGATGATCGCCACCTTCCCGCCCGCCGTCTGTCTCCAGCTGTGCTTGCAACGATCGCTGCCGTCTGTCTCCGGCTGTGCTTGTGGCGATCGCCGCCTTCCCGTCCGCCGTCTGTCTTCGGCTGTGCTTGCGGCGATCACCGCCTTCCCGTCCGCCGTCTGTCTCCGGCTGTGCTTGTGGCGATCGCCACCTTCCCGTCCGCCGTCTGTCTCCAGCTGGGCTTGCAACGATCGCTGCCGTCTGTCTCTGGCTGTGCTTGTGGCGATCGCCGCCTTCCCATCCGCCGTCTGTCTCCGGCTGTGCTTGTGGCGATCGCCGCCTTCCCGTCCGCCGTCTGTCTCCAGCTGGGCTTGCAACGATCGCTGCCGTCTGTCTCTGGCTGTGCTTGTGGCGATCGCCA